>NC_041385.1:597970309-597984251 GCF_002162155.2 Triticum dicoccoides
GCAACGCTCACTATTCATCCAAATCTCCCTGCAATGCTCACTGTTCGTCCAGAGGTAGCATCGATCGGCTTTAGTTAGCAGCAGTAGCAAAGGAATCGCTCGATCGCTCGGGTTCAGTAACACGTAGCCTGTAATGCAATTGCTCGGGTTCAGTTAGAGCCCAACGCCTCGCTCGGGTTTAGTTAGAGCCAACTCCTCGCACACACACGCGTGCGTGTACGAGATAAACACGCATCGCTCGGCCCTCGACCACCCACCGTAATCGGGAACTCGCCGAAATTTTCCTCGCCCTCGCTTCTACCACGGCTTTTTCGGTCATGGACGGCCCAAAGAATGTCATGCAGCTGCGTCTCCGGCCGCCCAGGACGAAAACCCCATTTTCTGTCATGATTTTTTGTCATAGAAGTAGGAGCCCACCACATCTATGATGATTCCGGGTTTTGTCACAATTATCGTCATAGAAGTGTCATAAGTATGACAGTAATTTTTTTCGTTCGGCCCAAAATGTCATGGATGTGTCTTTTTTTTGTAGTGGATACCACTTGTAGGATCGAAAGTATGTCTAGAGGAGGGGTGATTAGACTACTTGGCCAATTAATAACCTAGCCTTTCCCCAATTTTAAGTCTTGGCAGATTTTAGCAACTTTACACAAGTCAAGCAATTAACCTACACATGCAATTCTAAGAGTATAATAGCGGAATGTAAAACATTGCACATGAAGGGAAAGGGAGGAGTTTGAGTAAGCAAACACAATTGGAGACACGGAGATTTTTGGCGTGGTCTCGATAGGTGGTGCTATCGTACATCCACGTTGATGGAGACTTCAACCCACGAAGGGTAACGGCTGCGTGAGTCCACGGAGGGCTCCACCCATGAAGGGTCCACGAAGAAGCAACCTTGTCTATTCCACCATGGCCATCGCCCACGAAGGACTTGCCTCGCTAGGGTAGATCTTCATGAAGTAGGCGATCTCCTTGCCCGTACAAACTCCTTGGTTCAACTCCACAATCTTGGCGGAGGCTCCCAAGTGACACCTAACCAATCTAGGAGACACCACCCTCCAAAAGGTAATAGATGGTGTGCTGATGATGAACTCCTTGCTCTTGTGCTTCAAATGATAGTCTCCACAACACTCAACTCTCTCTCATAGGATTGGATTAGGTGGAAAGATGATTTGAGTGGAAAGCAACTTGGGGAAGGCTAGAGATCAAGATTTATGTGGTTGGAATGGAATATCTTGACCTCAACACATGAGTAGGTGGTTCTCTCTCAGAAAATGAATGTTGGAAGTGTAGGCACGTTCTGATGGCTTTCTCCTCGAATGAAGAGAGGGTGGAGGGGGTATATATAGCCTCCACACAAAAACTAACCATTACACACAATTTACCAAACTCGGTGAGACCGAATCATGAAACTCAGTCAGACTGATTTAGTTCATAATGTGACCATTAGGCATTTTGGTGGGACCGACATGTCAACTCGGTGGGACCGATTTCTTTAGGGTTAGGGCATAACATAGTCTCAGTGAGACCGATTACACAAACTCGGTGGGACCGACTTTGGTACTAAGCTAACCAGAGAGTTGGTCAGGCAAACTTGGCGGGACCGATTCACTCATCTCGGTGAGACCAAAACGTTACGAAGGGGAAACAGAGAGTTTGCATTGCGAACTCAGTGGGACCGATCGCTCATCTCGGTTAGACCGAAACGTTACGAAGGGGAAACAGAGAGTTTGCATTGCAAACTCAGTGGGACCGATCGCTCATCTCGGTTAGACCGAAACGTTACAAAGGGAAACATATAGTTTTCAATCCCATCTCGGTGAGACCGAGATCCCTATCGGTGAGACCGAAGTGACTAGGGTTTCTGGCAGTGGTTGTGTCAAATGAATTCGGTGGCGCCGGATAGACCAAATCGGTGGGGCCGAGTTTGACTTTTAGTTTGGGACATATGTGGATATGAGAAAGTGGTTGAGGGTTTTTGGAGCACATCACTAAGCATATTGAGCAAGCAAGCCATTAAGCAACACCTCATCCCCTTTTAGTATTGGCTTTTCCTATGGATTCAATGTGATCTTGGATCACTAAAAGTAAAATGTAGAGTCTTGAGCTTTAGAGCTTGAGCCAATCCTTTGTCCTTAGCATTTTGAGGGGTCCACATTCCTAATCCATGTCATGCCAATCATTGAACTTTCCTGAAATATTCATCTTGAAATAGCATTAGTTCAATGAGCTATATGTTGTTAATAATTACCAAAACCACCCAGGGATAGTTGCACTTTCAATAAGCCTTGCAAGCAATGTGACTAATGAGTTAGTTATGAGATGAAGCATTATGGAACAAGTAAACATACTTGCCGGTAACGAGATTGAACTAGGTATGATGATACCGACGACCGAATCTCGGGCAAGTGACATACCGATGACAAAGGGAACAATGTATGTTGTTCTGCAGTTTGACCGATAAAGATCTTCGTAGAATATGTAGGAGCCAATATGAGCATCCATGTTCCGCTATTGGTTATTGATCGGAGATGTGTCTCGATCATGTCTACATAGTTCTCGAACCCGTAGGGTCCACACGCTTAACGTTTGATGACGATTTGTATTAAGAGTTATGTGCTTTTTATGACCGAAATTTGTTTGGAGTCCCGGATGAGATCACGGACATGACGAGGAGTCTCAAAATGGTTGAGACATAAAGAATTATATATTGGACGATGTTATTTAGACACTGGAAGAGTTCCGAGAGGTACCGGGAAAAAATGGAGTGCCGAAGGGGTTAGTGGACCCCCCCCCAGGGAAGCAATGGGCCATCATGGGCCATAGGGGAGAGAGAGGACAACCCACAAGGGGGTGCCCCCCCCCATGGGGAGTCCGAATAGGACTAGGGGAGGGGGCGTGGCCCCCCTTTCCCTCTCCCGCTCCCTACCCCTTCCTTCTTCCCCCTTCCACCAAAGGGAATCCTACTAGGACTTGGAGTCCTAGTAGGACTCCTCTCTCTTGGCGCGCCCTACAGGGGCCGGCCGGCCTCCCCCTCTCCTCCTTTATATACGGGGGCGGGGGGCACCCCAAAGACATACCAAGATTTCTCTTAGCCGCGTGTGGTGCCCCCTTCCATAGTTTATTCCTCCGGTCATAGCGTCGTAGTGCTTAGGCGAAGCCCTGCGCGGATCACATCATCAACACCGTCACCATGCTGTCGTGCTGTCGGAACTCTCCCTCGACCCTCTACTGGATCAAGAGTTCGAGGGATGTCATCGAGCTGAACGTGTGCTGAACATGGAGGTGCCATACGTTCGGTACTTGGATCGGTTGGATCGTGAAGACGTTCGACTACATCAACCGCGTTAACTAACGCTTCCGCTTTCGATCTAAGAGGGTACGTGGACACACTCTCCCTCTCTCGTTGCTATGCATCTCCTAGATAGATCATGCGTGATCGTAGGATTTTTTTTGAAATTGCATGCTACGTTCCCCGACACCTATTCCTCGGGATTGCAGACAGACCATCAACAACGAACAAAAGAAAGAATGGGGAGAGTGGATCACCTTGCCGCAGCCCACGCGATGGTGCAAATGAATCCAGGGGGTCCCATTTAATTTAACAGAGTACCACACCGACGTGACACAAGTCATAATCCAGTCAACCCATCGATGTGCAAACCCTAGCTTTTGCATCATTTGCTTCAAAAAGTTCCAGTCTACCCTATCATACGCCTTTTATAGGCACAAAAACTCTTTGATGGATCTTTTTCCTGTTTAATGTAATGTGTACATTCAAAAGCAACCAGGGCGTTATCCGTAATCATTCTGCCAGAAATAAAAGCACTCTGCTCAGGGGAGATGATATCATCCAATAGAGGATGTAATCTATTCACATGGCACTTAGAGACCACCTTGTAAATAACATTGCAGAGACTAATAGGACGGAAATCAAAGACCTTTTTTGGATTCGTGATTTTGGGGATAAGCACAATAGAGGTCTCATTAACTCCATCAAGCATCTCATCTGCACTGAAAAATTCTTTTACTGCCCTGATAATTCCATCTTTCAGAGTGTCCCAATTTCGTTGAAAAAATCTTGCAGGAAAACCATCAGGCCCAAGAGCCTTTAAAGGGCTAATTTGGAATAGAGCATCTGAAATTTCCTGGTCAGAGAAATCTATACAAAGTTTTTGCATTGTCATCACTTGATATAACTGAATGAACCAAGTCCAGAACAGGATTAGGGTCAAGGCTAGGATCGGCAGCAAAAATATTCTTGAAATAAGAGGATACTAAATATTCTTTTTTCAAAACTGGCTGAACATTTGCTGGTGTGAACAATCCCATTTGCGAAGCATGGCATCAGCATTTTTTTTAAAGTGTGTTTAGACTAAGAAAAAAAAGAAAATTTTCATCTTTTTCTAAAAAAAAGAAGAAGCAATTTTTCATCTCGCCCAGAAGAATTAGCGTTTCTGTGAACGAGATAAAATAAAGCTGAGTTGTGGTCCAGTATCAAACTGTAGAGACGCCACATTGTGGAAATCCAATTCGGCTCTTCGGAGCATATGGTCCTGCCCACCATTTTTTTTTTTGCAAATGTCAAAGAAATAGTAGAAAAAATAGATGTGTTCTTTGTCACACCAAAATGCTACCTACAATTTTTTGGGAGGAAAGGTTAAGTATTTTGATCTGCACAAAAAAAAACCAAGTCAAACGACAAATGTTATACTTATTTTTATTTTTTTCAACAATGAAGTTTCGCATGAAAAATGTTAAGCATGCTTGTTACACTAACAAAAGCATCTACAAAAAAATTAGAAATTTTAATTTTCATTTACTATTTATTTTGAATTTACTGTTCATTAGGGAGCATATGCACCCCAGAGCCAAAACTGCCCTCCCGCCACATTGCCTCTTATATGATGTCCATGGGTGAGTGGACACGAATAAAATCAGAGCTTGAATAAGGATAGCTAGCAGCAAACAAGTTCCACAAGATAAACTTATGCACCCAGCGAGCGACTTCGATTGTACTGTGTTAAAAAAAAATAAACTTATGCACCCATATGACAAATGACATTGCATTCACATTTTCGGCTACAACATTACAAAGCATGTTTCTCACGGATAACTCTATATCTTCCTGCTGCTGCAGCAGCAGCTGTTTTTGTTTCTGCTCAAATTGGAATTTACAGTCAACTCTCAAAACTGTAAAACTACGGCGTTCAATTTTAGTCATCTCTAATACAGCTGCCTATCTCTAGTACGCAAGACAAGAGGTTACAAGAGCTGTGGGGGTCCAGAAGAGGCTGGACGGGCAGTGCTTGCTTTAATCCACCGTCCGGCTTTGGGCTCAGGCTTCGAAACAGCGCGATCTGATCCGCGCTAGGATTTTGATGACGCTGCATTTTTCCTTCAAGCGCTGGCAATCTCGCCGGTCATCAGTTCAGCACAAACCGACACAGAGCATATCCTCCTCATACAGCTTTCGGCTGGACCTGCTCAAAGTCAAACACCTCGAACATCAAGCGCCGCACATCAGGTTTGCCGTAGACGCAGTACGAGAGCCCATGTATCGCTTGCTGGACGGCAGTCGTGGAAGGATTTCTCAGCCGGCGGTTGTGTTCGAATCTGTCCTGTACAGTCTCCCCGTATATAATGTAGTGGTGAAGGTGCTTGTCCCGCAGGTACCGCCCGCAATACTTGTTCATCAGCAACCTCCTATGCTTCTCTGACAGCCACCTGCCAGGCGCGTCGAGATGCTTCATGAGCAGCCTTTCTGCCAATACTAGATCCTGATCATAAGGAAGTTCAGACCTTGAGTATGACTATTGATCAAATGGAGAGTGGTCAGATGCTGAAAAAGGTCACAAGATAGGCAACAAACCTGAATCTTCTGGCCAACATATTCCAGACGCTCAAAACAAAATCTTGGATGCTCAAACTTGTACTTTGAGGGATGCATGAAGCACAGCTGCAGTAAAAAACCAATACAGATAATGTTGATTTATGTGCAGACAATAATGAAATATATCAACAGTTTGAGTTGCTGGACAACTAGGAGGCAGATATGAAAAGACAAGCAAATAATGCACCACAAAACATGTTTTGCATGCAGAGAAACAAGTAAACATTAGAAAGGAAGACTGTAATGAGAAAAGACTAGTGGTGTCAAAATACCTGGAGGCCAAGTCCAAGTTCTATATTCCTTGCTTCTGTAATTTCTGGAATTTTATCATTCGCCGGCAAGGGATATCCTAGGATGTTCATGACTTTGGGTCTATTATCAAAATCCCAAATGTTCCCTCTGAAACGATGCATGCCTGGTGGCACACATGCCCGGAAAAGCCTAGGATGAGCAAAAAGAGCATCCGCTGGTGGCTGCAGTGCACGCAACAGTTAACTAGGTAAGAAGAAGCGACAGTGAAGATTTGGGACAAACGGTAGGAAGGGTCAATACCCGGTAGGCAGCAACATCTTGCCATGCAAGTTGTCTCTTTTCAAACTCCACTGAAACATAATCAACGTCTTCTAGTTGACGCCGCAGTTTTGGCTGACAGCTCTCTTCTTCAGGGTCCATCCCGAACGCCTCAAAGAGAACACGATAGACTTCAGGCATTCCAAAGCACAGATATATAGCTCCAAATAATGCCCAGAACACAGCCCTGAAGCACAAACATAAAGTTTAATGAAGACTATCTCATATATGTATTCCAAATTGCCAGTTAACAGTACAAATAGCTCTAACAAATCAAATAATCAAGAGAAAACTCTCCAAATGAGTTAGTATTATCATGAATTTATGAAGTTAGGTTATGTGCTCCATATTCTTATGCAAAGAAAATTTCCACGGCAGGTTAGCTAGCACATAAAAGGGACACACAGCAGTACACAATAAAGGAGATTGAAGAATGCAATTCAGTACAAGTGTACAAAATCTAACAGGATTATGTAGGGGCAACTTGACTATTAACAAGGCTGTAGAACATCTAACAACGGATACAACTTCACTGAGAAAGCCACAAAACATGCATTGATACATATAACATTGGACTAAAGAGTGGCCACAAATAGGCTAACAATATTTACTTTTACCATTGATGTTATGCCAGCACATGCAAGTTTACCAAATATGTTGAATGTGTCAAGAAGATAACGAATAGTTAAATGGAACCCTACCAAACTACTCCTAGCACCAAATCACCCATACATTTCCATAAAATGGAACTACCACAGAAGAGTAAGTACATAATGCAGATCAAGCTCATGCAAAAAAACATTGATTGATATCTAACCAACAGGCTGACATTTAGGTATTAAACAGGTATCCAGCTATCGTAATTACTGATGCTAACTAGATGTACCATGTTAATTGCAAATGTGCCATGGACGATTCCATTTTTTCACTCGGAACACACTGGTGACTGATTGGTTGTATTATCCTAATGCATGACCCAGACTGGAATTTAATCTCTACAATTCAAAGTCGCACATTTTCAGTTAATAATCAAAGACTTACTTAGTGGGCACATTTAGGTGTTAAATTCGTAGGCAGCTATCTTCGTTACTGAATTTATAAGGTGCTAACTAGATGTATACTATGCTAATTGCAAATGTGCCATGGATGATTTCACTCTTACACTCTGAACAGAATGGTGACTGATTGCTCGCATTGTCCTAATGCATGATCCCAGGCCAGAATTATACCTCTACTACAATTCAAATGGCACATTTCCAGTCAGTAACCAAAGACTTACTTCGTGGGCGGTTCCCTGTCCTTGCGTATCATCTTATCCAAATCGTCGTAAGGAAACACCAAATTATGCAGGCTCGCCGCCTTGATCCATTTGGGCAGCATCTTCTTCCCGATGAGCGCGAACACCCGCTCCCGCATTGGGCCAGGGGACTCCCTGGGGTACCTCTGCAGGAAGAACTCGCAGAAGGCGAGCTCCAGCACGAACTGGCCCAGGAACCACAGCCTGGAGTGGCCGTTCCGCACGTGGCGCGTCCGCGTGCGCTCGGAGGAGGGGTCCAGGTGCTGGAAGGCGAGGTAGAGGAGGACGTCGAAGTGGACCGCGGGGCAGTCGTCGCCCTCGCCGAGCGTCTCGGAGGGGGCGAGCGGATAGCCGAGCGCCTGCTTGGCCTCGAGGAGGTACTCGTCCATCCAGGTGCGGTCGGCGGCGGAGAGCGGCGACGAGGGGAGGCAGGAGGAGAGCAGCGGGAGCGACTTGAGCGACAGCTGCGGGCTGTTGAGGAACCGCTGGGTGAGGCGCTCGTCGTCGAGCGGCGGCTTGAGGATGAACCGCCGCGGCGGGTGCTTCTTCTTGGGCGAGACGGCCTTCTTCCGCTGCGCGAGCTCCCGGAGGAGCCGGCTCGGGCTGTTCGCCGGCTCGGAGGGGGAGGCCTGCGGGGGCGGAGGGGTCTGGTCGGCCGCCACGGAGAGCACGCGGACCCGGCGCCGCGTGGCGTGGAGGTGGAGGGGGAGGGGCGAGAAGGTGAGCGCCTGGAACGCCATGGCGGGCGGTGCCATGGTGGTGGCCGCTGGGTTTTGCGGGCTTGGGTCGGGGTCTGGAGGAAGGGGGAGGAAAGGAAGAAGAGGATAAGCGTGGAACGATAGGAAGATGACCCATCTTGAGCCGTCCGTTTCGCGTTGGATGGCTCAGATCTGCTGGATCCGGACCGAATGTGAGGAAATATCTTCGGATATCTTCTATCCGCCTTCGAAATGACATGGCAACCCACGTGAGGCAGTGACAGTTCGCCGGCTCCGTCTCGAGAGAAAAGGTGAAGTCTCCGCCGCCGATCCCTCGCCGGCAGTCCGGCAGTCGGGGCGCCACCAGCTCACCACGGGCCTGCGCGCCGCCCGCCCATGGCGAACCCGAGGAGGGCCATCGCGCTGCAAATCAACACCCAGACCCCGCCATTCCCCGCCGCCGCCGCCGCGCCCTCGTCCTCCTCGCTGCCCTCGTCGCTCCTCCACTTCCTGAAGCGCCCGGCGTCCTTCCCCTTCCTGCTCTCCCTCTTCGTCCTCCTCACCTGGATCTCCCTCCACTTCCACCAACCCACCCCCTCCGCCTCCCTTCAGCGTCCCACCGTCGTCCACGACCCTCAGGCCAACCTCGTCCGCTACCCCGCCGCCCTCCATCCCACCCCCATCGCCGCCGACGAACGCGGATGGCTACTCGACCCTGTCGCCGCAGCCCGCGAGGCCGGCCTCCCTGGTGAGCTCCCCCTTTGCCTCGCGAATTCTACGTTTTCAGTTGTGTTCTCTATTGTTAGCTCGCTGCAATAAGTTGTTTTAATAAAAGAGTTGGAATGTGGCAGGGATGATATGGTAGATTAGACTGTGTCATCAATTGCAGAAGTGAGGCCTGCCTAGTTCATATTTGTAGTAGATACTCCAACTCTTGCTCAATCTAAAGTTTATAGTGAGAAGAAGAACAAAGCTATGTTTTTAAGGCGACGCCTTACCGCCTTAGGGAGGGGGGGCGCTTTGGCGCCTAGGCGACGCCTAGGCGGGCGCTTTGGACGCCTAGGCGCCCAAAGCGGTCGATTTTCCAAAGCGGAGGGGGAGCGCTTCGACGCCTAGGCGTCGCCTAGGCGTCGCCTTAGGGACGCTTTAAAAACATAGGAACAAAGTGATGTTCTGAACAAGTCACTGGTGGAAGTGCGGCATGAACACGTTGTTGTAACACCTTCCGGAGCGGCACTTGGCTTGCACCTTACAAAATAATCTTGTTGCCTCAGTTGCAGTCTTTGTTGGAGATTGTTAAGCTGGGTTTGCTATATGAACCAGTATAGGCACCTGTATTGAGCTGGGCATGTACCACTTCCGTTGACAGCCTTGTTTGTTTGAGTCCAATACAAGGTACCTCTGTGTTCGTCCCTTAACATATGGCCCAAATAGCAAACTGTGACCACTGAGATGTTTGGGTGGTTGGGTCGTTCCACTTGCTTTCCATCTACACATATTAGACAGATAGATGGGTGGCTTTCTTTGACAAGCAACCAATGAACAAGACTTGTATTCAGAATTGTCAGTTCCATCTATCTATTTATTTGTTTTCGTCCCTATTTATCATACTGATATGTATCCTTACGGCCGAAAGGAGAAAAAGGTAGCAAAAGAGAACATTTGCAACATAGGGGTAGCAACGTTGATTTTTAGCTAACCAAGTTGGAGAATATTCTGCTACACAAATATTTCCCTTCTTTTGTACTTTATTTACCTTTGTTGGTTCTATCAATAGATGCCCATCTTACTAGGAAACAAGAGGACTTTACATGCATCACTACTGTTTTCCCACTACTTACTACTCCCTCCATCCCAAAATAAGTGTCTCAAACTTAGTAGTTACTACTGTGTTGAACTTGAGACTTCTGTTGAGTGTATGGTTGCTAACCAGAAGGAATTTGCTCTATGGTCCGGTTGCTACTGTGTTGAACTTGAGACTTCTGTTGAGTGTATGGTTGGTAGCCAGAAGAAATTTGCTCTATGGTCCAGTTGCTACCATGTTGAACTTGAGGCTGTTCATCGCAGTGTTTTGTTGCAACTTCGTTTTGTTCAACTTGACTCTAAATTTGTGTCGACATGCTCAAAATATAGTATTATTCAGATGTTGTAGTCCATGAGTGTCTCTACTCTCTATTGATGATGTTCTACAGATTTGTGTAGACGTTGAAAATCTCTACAGGTCTTCTACATTTGAGGTGAAAATTAAGCACGGATTACTAGTCTACAACATATGGGACCTTGTCATTTTATGAAGCACGTCCAGTTCTCTTCACCCAAATGAAATTTCAATCACCTTTCACTTTGTAGCTGCAGAACTCCAAGCATTTTTTTTCTTGGGGTTATTCTGGAACAATATGTACATGAGAAGTTGTAAATACAGAAACATCAATCCACACTTTTTTTTTTGTGGAATGGTATATTTGCCTGGATGTGATTGCCTTGAATTTTGTTCTACAGCTTAGGGAGGACTGATGTGAATAGAGCATAGGCTGTTTTTTCAGGTATCTCGACTAGAGATTAATTATATAATGTTCAATTTGTGGCAGATGGGGCGTTGGTCTGTCTTTCGCTACACGTAGGACTGATCCAGCCAGGTGGTTTGCGTGGCAACCATCGTCACCATACATGCAATGAAACATTTGTCATCTGGGGCGCAAAAACAAAATTCAGGGTAATGATATTTTCTTCTTCATTCATTCATTCAGTCCCTGATAATCACATGATTCTAGTGTTGAACTGTTGATTGGTTGTTGTTTCATGATCAACAGTTAGAAAATCCTGATGTAAAAGATAAAGGATACGGAGAAGCCATAATTGCTGCCGACGAGGTTGCCATCGTCGCAAGTGCAAGATCAACTGCACACGCATTGATCAATATGGATGTGCGACCGACCTTCTTCTTGGGATGTCAAGATACACCAATAAACCCCAACAGTTCAAATACTGACTACAAGGTCTGGAAAGATCTCTGACGTTCACATTGCTTCAGAATTCACCTCGGTGAGGATTTTAAGGTAGATGCTTGTGTATAGTTGAGGTGACACTTCCAGTTGGCTCTCCTCATTCTTTTGTCTGTTTTTTCTTTTTCTTTTTTTGGTGACAAGGGGTTATTCTTGTTACTATTTGTTTTTTCTCTTCTCTTCTGCATATAGTCACTGGTCATGTACCCCTTTGTTCAAGTTAGAAACAGACCTACATTCTTTGCCTCAATATTCTCAGGAAAATTTCTTTCTCTGTATGTGCAGCATACGTCTGCCGAGGTGCTGAGCTGTTAACTGACAGATCACAGATGCCTCTTTATATTGACAAGTTGCTGAGCTGTGTGCTGTTGAGTACTCCCTCCGTCTGAAAATACTTGTCATCAAAATGGATAAAAGGAGACGTACCTAGAACTAAAATACGTCTAGATGCATCCTCTTTTATCCATTTCGATGACAAGTATTTCCGGACGGAGGGAGTAGTAATTTGCAGAGGCTGTTTCATGCCTCCTTGTATTGCCGAATTGCAAAATCAGAAATACCTCTTTGTGCGGACGAATTGCAAAATCATTCCTGATTCTTCACTATACTTCACTTGGTGAAACAGGGCCACGTATCCAGGACACGTTGATGTGCTCTCGAGCTTGGTCTGTGACCTGTGCATTGCTTTGGCTTACACCTCTCTGCTCTCTTCTCTACTGTTAGCCATCAACATCATCGATGGGCAAGTCGGGTTCGTTCTCCTACACGGTTCTTGCGTGCCACGGATTTGTTGACGACATGTGGCGATATCCATTGACGATACATGCAGCAAGATGAGATGAGATATTTTAACCCAGATGATATACAACTTCATCCAAAAAGATAGTGATATCACACAGCTCGACAAGTGTCGCGAGGAGAATATGCATACGTTGAGTTGCCTCGTTTTATCCCCCCCCCCTCACCCTCCCCCTCCTATGCATACGTCGTACCCCTAATCCAAAAATAAAATAACATATGGTCCTCAGGCAGCCCTAGTACTATTTCTCATTTTGAATTTATGGAAATTTTCTGTACTAGGATGGTTATTTGAATTTAGGCATGTGGTGCTCCTCTATCCTTTGAGAAAAAAAAAATCGGTTTTATATGTATGAGGCGAACTGCTAGAAAATCAACTGTGTGAAGAATGCAACACAAATTCTATACCCTCAGAGAAATGCAAATACGATGGTGGTCCAGTACGCTTGTAGTCTAGTGGAGGAATAGACAAGCAAGCCAATGAAATGGAGAGAAAAAGATCAAATACAGAGCAAGATATCTCGCACACCGGAATCCTCACATGTGATAGGTCCGCTTCGCATTCACACCATCCACAGAAACCCATAAAAAAAAGGACTGTGCTAACCACCAGTCGACTGGTGGTTAGCAACAGATCCGCACGAGTCCGATCCACTTCTTCCGATAGTTAGCGATCGATGCGCTATCTTCTCACGCTCGCTTTTCACTGATTTTTTTCCTTCTCTCAAAAACCGTAGTAAATCGCTACTGGTTTTTTCTGGTTTTTCGCTGCATAATATGAAAAGAAAATAAAGGTGCTTGAAAGAGGATTTGAACCCAGGTCTATGCAATAGCTGATGAGCCTAATAACCAACTAAGCCACTTGTTGTTATTGTCTATTGTAGATAAACAACGTTATTTAAACCTTTCTTATTTCTGTCATATCAGAAGAAAAAAAGTTTGACTTGGTAACTTTGGCATGACCAGCGTGATAACTATGGTATGAGCAACATGATAACTATACCATGATAAGGCTGGTAACTATAGTACGAGAAGGTTAATGCATGGGGAAGTATGGTAATTTAACACAGAAATTACTGGTGAAAATGTTTCAAAAACTTCCCTCCTTGGATGAAAGATACCGTGGTGTTTAAAACGTAAGATATTAGTTATCATGTGTGTGATGTATACATTATCATGTTTTTTACACAAAAATTACCGGGTGTATGTTTTTCAACAAAAAAAATCTGGTCAAAAATTACAGTGGTGTTTCTATGGGAGTTATAAACTTTGTATGTCTCTATTACCGTGCTATTTACATAGAAATTACCGGGTCCCCCCTCGCCACAGTCGCCACATTTACCAGGATCGGGTACATAAGTTATCAGGTGTACCATGTATGAGTTATCATGTTATTTGCACATAAGTTACCGTGACATGTTTCAGCGACTTGCCCCACCCCCACCCTCGCCGACCAAGTCATCAGGAGCGGGGTTACATAAGTTATCGGGTCCGCAATGTTTGAGTTATCATGTTATTTGCACAGAAGTGGTATGTTTCAACAACTCCCCCATCCCCACCCTCGCCGAAGTTATCGACAACGTTTCTAGGACCGGGGCACACAAGTTATCAGGTCTATGAAATGTGAGTTACCATGCTATTCACACGAAAGTTATCGAGGGGATGTTTCGTCAACTCCCCC
>NC_041385.1:597984406-597993426 GCF_002162155.2 Triticum dicoccoides
CCAAAGTTATCGGGACTGGGGTCCATAAGTTATCAGGTATACGATGTGTGACTTATCATACTATTCATACAAAAAAGTTATCGAGTGTATGTTTATATTAGTTTTTTTTTTCAAAAAAAGCTACGACGATATTTGTACATAAGCTATCAGGTTTGTGGTACATATAATTATCAATCTCATTACAAAAAGAATTTCCCGAGATATGACAAATGTGAAAAAGACCGTTGTTCGAATTCTATAGAAGTGAAACATTTATTTCTCTAGAAAACATTCATCACTACAAAAAAAAGACAAGTGGAGTACAAAACACGTTGCATCGGCCCCTTAAAAAACTTGCAGCAAATGGTTTTGTCTCCTTATCGAAGACGTTGTGGTCTTTCTTGCTCGCTCTCATTTACTAAGGTAGAAATACAAATTAACCCGCAAATGAAACATAACAGGTAGTCAGCTCAACTGGTAATGCGTTGAAGCTCTTTTTACGCGCCAGATCGGCAGAGCAGAAAGATCGAAGGAAAAATTGATCGTACGTGCTAACCAACAGTCGGCAGGAAAATAGCTTTTCCCTAAAGAAAATATTCTGAAACAATATATTAATCATTAATAATAAGAATGTACTAGTTTATACTGTAAAAAAAGTAAAAAAAAACACTAAAAGAAAAAATAGGAGAAAAGCTGAAGGTGAACCGGATGCCCAGAAACTGGAACCAGGAAATCCCTAGTTCCCCACACGATCCTCTTCCTCTATAAAGCCACGCCCCCGCGACACAGATGCACCCAGTCGCGCACTGAAACCCCCCACGCCATCATCGCCCCATCAACGCGCAGCTCGCGTAACATTTGCAGGCCCTCATCGTCCCCTCGAGGTCTCCGTTTGCCATGGCGGACCAGCTCAGCGAGGAGCAGATTGGCGAGTTCAAGGAGGCCTTCAGCCTCTTCGACAAGGACGGCGATGGTACCGATTTACGCCCCCTTCCCCCCTCCCCTCCGCATTAGGTGATCTCGCGCGAACGCCGCCTCGATCGATCCGGCCCGGGATCGGGGGTCCCGCCCTGCCAGGCGTGGTTTGATCTGGGTCATGCGATGCTCGCCTGGATGCCTAGATCTGATAGCGTGCCGGGGCTGTGGCGATTTTGTTTTCGCGCAGCGATTTGGTTGTTTTGGCCTGGCTAATTATTGTAATCGAGGCGCCTGTGCGGTGGTGATTTCATCAATCTGTTCCGTGGTTTAGGTCATATTCTCGTTAGAGGCGTGCAATTTGTCTGCAGGGAGGGGAGTTATGCATTGCGGTGTGCGTTTGTGTTTCTAGGCTTACTGTTTGGGTGGCTTGTGAAATGATCTCAGGAACAAGGATGGGGTAAATATGCGCACAAATTTGCTGTTTGGATATCTGTCATCGTATCATAATATCTTAGAACGTAGCTGGGAACTGAAGTGCAGAATTTGACAATAAATAAGTATTGGGGTCAATGTTATTTGGGGGAAGGGCATCACCACATCCTGCTGGTTGTTGAACCAGAGTACCAGACCTGGTAATTACATCCTTTTTTTATCTTCAGTGAACCATATTAATTCTGAAAGAACAGTATTCCAAGGGAGTGGCCTAGTGGTTGAAGGCGGTGTTGTCACTTGGCTTGCTTACCATGCTTCCATTTCATTCGCGTCATATTCCTTAGATGTCGCTGCTTCTCGTTACGTCTGAGACCAAGAAATATCTGCTCTAAGCCCCTCGCCTTTCAGTTTAGCATAGACAACATGGGTGTAATGTGGGCTGTTCTGTTAGTTACTTTCTATGGAATCTTATTGTGTCATAGTAAACATATGGAAAAGACTTGAGAATAAAGTGGCCATGGAGGAGTATTGTTAAAATAAAAGAAGTGGTCATGGAGGAGAATCTAGGCCTACTTGGAGCTGGCGGTCCACATTGGCTTAGAATATAACATACCGTTCAATAATTCAATTGAAGCCCTTGACGACGTGTCGTTTAATCAATCCCTCCTGAATATTTTGTTTCAAACTGTCAATTGTTTAACCAGAATTCTTTAGGTAGTTTGGATGTAAAATGTGATTAATTAGATCTGTGTGTACGTTGAACTGGTGTTTCTGCTGCCTGTAGTGGAGGATGTAGGATTTTTACTAGTGCACGTGCATTATATCTGCGTACTTGAATTCAATTATATGTTGGGTGATGTCCTGTGTAAATTGTTACTCCCTCCGTCCCATAATATAAGAGCGTTTTTGGCACTGGCACTAGTGCCAAAAACGCTCTTATATTATGGGATGGAGGGAGTAGTAGATAGCTTCTTTTTTGCTATTTGACTTGAAAATAAACTGGATGAGTTTTCATACTGATGACTTAACATGGGTTTTAATAAAATTTGATCATGACCATAAATAAGTCTTATCATTCTGTTGATTGACGTACTGTACCGTGAAAGATGCAAGGACAGAGAGATAACGCAATAAACACCTGCATCCTAATTTATCTGCTGCCACCTGCCATATACCCATTTGTGTTTGGAAGGTCTTATTTATGTAGAAATAAGCTGTTTCAAAATATTGCCCAAAATCCGTTGAATACTTTATACATATTATTGAACCAAACTATTGATAATATTATGCTATTTATTATGTAAGGTAATGTTTATGTCCTATATATTTCTGCATGAAGTTATTGTGCTTTAATAACTGATGATTGTTTTGACTAACGGGGGATTTTTTTATAACCAGAGTATGTTTGATCACTTAACACAGCTTGGGTGTTCTGTGACCATTGAAAGTGCACTTTCAGGTGTTAGTTGGTTTTATGTTCCCTGAATAAAAATGGTTATCCTGATGAGATGGATTCTTCCTAATCTTTGCACCTTCTGCTGTACATTTGTGGTCACTACATTTTTAAGTTTTACTATACTTGACAGCACATTGCACGTTTTTTACTTGTAACTGTCTTACCATGAGGTGGTCTAATTTCTCAGGCAGCATCACCACCAAGGAGCTTGGAACCGTGATGCGCTCCCTTGGCCAGAACCCGACCGAGGCAGAGCTGCAGGACATGATCAACGAGGTGGATGCGGACGGCAACGGCACCATCGACTTCCCAGAGTTCCTGAACCTGATGGCCCGCAAGATGAAGGACACCGACTCAGAGGAGGAGCTCAAGGAGGCGTTCCGTGTGTTCGACAAGGACCAGAACGGTTTCATCTCTGCAGCGGAGCTCCGCCAGGTGATGACCAACCTCGGGGAGAAGCTTTCTGAGGAGGAGGTGGAGGAGATGGTCCGCGAGGCCGACGTGGATGGCGACGGCCAGATCAACTACGACGAGTTCGTCAAGGTCATGATGGCCAAGTGAGGAACAACTACCCTCTGAAATAACCCTTTCTATTTTCGTCGAATAACGAACCGTCTGGCACTACTACTTCATAACAATTTTTACCTTATTATTATTACGTGCACGCTGCTGGTACTGACACTTGTTGGCTAGGTGTAGTCACTGAGGGGAGAAGGGCCAGATACTATTTTTTTTGTTCTCTTGGTCACGGACTTCTCCTGTACTTTGCTGGATTTGGTGTTTTTCTTGGCTGGGTTGCATCTTGGTTCATGCTTGTTCGGTTTGTTAAAAGTTATACACTAATTTTGCGCCACACGTGCGTTCCATCTCGCTATCTGACTCTCGTTTTCGTTCGAGATTATATCACGCACGTGAAGTTGGATTTGGAATTTTCGAACTGCGTTATATAGTTGCGGCATAGACTCGTACGTAACGTAACAATCACCTGTGGAGCCGACTCTTCCTCGGGTCGTGCGTGCCACAGATTTGCAGCGTAGCCCGTTGTCACGTACTACGATTGTGATGCCTGGTCGGTTGTCTCCGCCAGGCAGCTCGATTTGACGTCAGGTAGACGTGCCAAATGCGCCGGTGGCGGCTTCTCGAGACGGTCCCTATGCTAGCTAGAAGATGAAGATGGATGAACGCGACGCCATTGTCTCGCCGACATGGCCAGTGGACGTGGTTTCCTGGTGGAATAACCGGTCGGGAGGTGGCCATTGCTCGAGAATATATGCCATCCAAACCCTTTTGGGCCGGCGGTTCGAAGATGCTGAACGCAGCTTTTATTCGTTGTTTATGTTGTGATCGTATAAAGTGAAAGTTCGTGGCGGCGAAAGAGCTCAAGAAAAGGATATATTCGTACGGATCTTATTCGTTTTCTCGGTTTGCATCTTACTTCCGGGCTTTTGCAGCCCCCATCAATGGATGAACACGAGCTCTTCTGCAGATTTCTTTGAAAAAAAAGGAAAAGGACGAAGGGGGAGGCGCGTTTTGGCTCCTGGAGCATGCACTCCCGCATGAAATAGTACCTCAAAAAAACTGGTAAACTGTTTTAAAAAAATTCTCATTTTGTTGGATGTTTGTGTTAGTGCACAAGCATGCTTGACAATTTTCATGGGGAACAGAGCAGTAGTGTTTTGTCGGTGAAAAAATATATTAAGATGGCCTTTTTGTGTAACATTTGGTGTCTAATTTCTTTTTTTTTTGCACATGCTAAAATATTTAACCTTTTTGCCTGAAACTTTGCAGGTAGCATTTTGATGTGACTATGAATACATAAAAATTTGTTGGGATTTTTCTGACATTTCAAAAGTAATTTTTCGCACGTGCTCCCGGGAGCGAAATTGGATTTCCACGAAGGCTTATGCATATGTAAACCCTGTTTGTGTAGGAGAAGGGAGAAGAGGATAGAGGAGAGGAGAGCGCCGTCGGCCAAGAAGAGCGCTGCAGGGGCGTCTGGTGCAAAGGGCAACAAATGCATAATCCTCTAGCTGAAACCATCGAGCGTGCATAGTGTGTGTGGTGCGCTCGGAGCGCTGGTCCCCGACCGACGCATCTGAGCTGTTGTATGTATCAATGTATGTTCATGTGTATCCCGGTGTATGATGGCCATCGGCCTACGACTGTAACCATTCTCAAGGTAAACGAATAAAGTTGCTCTGTGTCTTGCAGAAAAAGAAGAAAGTGTAGATACAAGGCGTGGCGGAGCTTGAGACTTTTGTTTCGAATCAAAGTGACTGATTGATCTCATCGATGGTTACAGGATGCCATTTATATGGTCCGGAGGGATACAACGGCTCGGACAAGACGTCGGTTCCAGACCAGATGCGTCCGTGCGGGAGGCAACCGCACGGCGGTTGGGCAAGGGAAGATTTCCCCTAATTACATTTGTAATTAATCTTAACACTCCCCCTAATCTACGCTTGACCATGTAGAATCGTCTCACGATCCTCCAGGCAGGGCTATCATCTTAAAAGATTCTTCTCCAAAAAGTTCTTCATGAAAACTTGTTGAGAACCTGAAACATAAACTCACAAAGAGATAGCATAATGTGGTGTCATAAAACAAGGATATCTCAAGAAGAAACTTCCTCTAATCACCGCTCGTCATAAGAATCCATCATCTTGATTAAGTCACCTCCAAAACTGTGGGGAAAATATGAGGAGTAGCTAAAACTCCTTCAAACCCAGTGGGAAAAATAAGGAGAAAACGATGCAACATATAATGGTTATTGTCTCTTTTAACTCAATATGAGAAAACTCATAGAGTTTAGAGGACAATAAATATGTGCATATACTTCCCTAAAATCCCCTATGGAGAAAACAAAAAGTATGGCATATGATCTTGTGTTGATATTACCTTATTAAAAACCTTTACGAGAACTTGTAAAGTAAACTCATGAAGGGGAAAAGAGTATAATATTATGCATTGAACAAGAACAATTCAGGAAGGTACTCCCCCTGATTCTTACAAATTCCGAAGCCGTCACATATGTAACACCCACGACGCGGCTATATCTCCCACGTGTCGAAGCACGACTTAGAGGCATAACCGCATGGTGGTTTTGTCGCAAGAAGGGTCATCTTCACACAATCCCATGTAATGAACAAGAATGGGATAAAGAGAGTTGGCTTACAATCGCCACTTCACACAATACATAATTTAAGATCATACATCATTTAAAGTACACTCATAGACCGGCTACTGTCAAGTTCAAATGAAAAGAAGACAACCCCAAATGCTAGATCTCCGATCGTCCCGACTGGGCTCCTCTACTGATCATCTGGAAACGATACATAGTAACGACCAAGGGCCTCATCAAATTCCCACTTCAGCTCAGTTGCGCCATCTGCGCCAGTATCCTCGGCACCTGCATCTGTTTTGGTAGAATCTGTGAGCCACGGGGACTCAGCAATCTCACACCCGCGAGATCAAGACTATTTAAGCTCATAGGTAGGTAAGGGGTAATATGGTGGAGCTGCAGCAAGCACTAAGCATATATGGTGGCTAACATACGCAAGTGAGAGCGAGAAGAGAAGCAACGCATCGGTCGAGAAACTAGAAGTGATCAAGAAGTGATCCTGAAACTACTTACGTCAAGCATAACTCAAACAGTGTTCACTTTTCGGACTCCGCCGAGAAGAGACCATCACGGCTACACACACGGTTGATGCATTTTAAAGAGGTCAAGTGTCAAGTTATCTACAACCGGACACTAACAAATTCCCATCTGCCTCATAACCGCGGGCACGACTTTCGAAAGATTATATACCCTGCAGGGGTGTCCCAACTCAGCCCATCACAAGCTTTCATGGTCAACGAAGGATAAACCTTCTCCCGAGAAGACCCGATCAGTCTCGGAATCCCGGTTCGCAAAACATTTCGACAATGGTAAAACAAGACCAGCAAGACCACCCGCTGTGCCGACAAATCCCGATAGGAGCTGCACATATCTCGTTCTCAGGGCACACCGGATAAGCTAAGCGTACAGGTACCGACGAATCCAAGTTGCCAAGGAATGGTCCCGCACGGTGCTCTAGTTTGGACCAACACTCGGAGGAGCACTGGCCCGGGGGGTTAAATAAAGATGACCCTTGGGCTCGGGAAAACCCAAGGAAAAAGGGCTTAGGTGGCAAATGGTAAAACCAAGTTTGGGCCTTGCTGGAGGAGTTTTATTCAAAGCGAACTGTTAAGGGGGTCCCATAAATCACCCAACCGTGTAAGGAACGCAAAATCAAGGAACATAACACCGGTATGACGGAAACTAGGGCGACAAGAGTGGAACAAGTCACCAGGCATAAGGCCGAGCCTTCCACCCTTTACCAAGTATATAAGGTGCATTAATTTAAACATGAGATATTGTGATATCCCAAAATATCCATGTTCTGACCAGGAACAAACTTCATCTTCACCTGCAACTAACAATGCTATAAGAGGGGCTAAGCAAAAGCGGTGACATGGCCAAACAACGGTTGCTAGGACATGTTGGTTAGAGGTTTAATCATGGCAATAGGGAGGCATGATAACAATGGCAGGTAGAACTAACATAGCGATAGAGCGGGTACTAGCAAGCAAAAATAGAAGTGATATCGAAGGTATGGTCATCTTGCCTGCAAGGTTCTCAGAGTTGTCGAAGGCTTGATCTTTGTTAGCGTACTCAACAGGTTCCTCGTGCACGTACTCGTCTCCTGGATCTACCCAAAGCAAGAACACAAGCAAAGGAATCACAATAAATCATGGTGCAATGCACAAGCAACATGATGCGATACATGTCATGATATGCGAGAAGTGATATGCAATGCATATGCGTGCTTCGAGAGGAAAAAGGATGAACAAGGCATCAACTTGGCAAACCAAGTATGCCGCTGGAAAGATGAGATGATTTCGGTTGAAATCGATATAGAGATCACCGGGAACGGATGCACGGTTTGCAAATGGCAAGACAAGTATGGCACAAAGCTGCGATTAACAGCACGATGCTACTTAGCATGCAACAAGAAATTATGCTACAGCACCCCAACATGAAAACAAAGCATATGGCAGTGATCTATAGGAGATGCTTTACAAAAGAGGAACACTGAGCTACGGCTAAATCACATCATAACAGGTTCAAACAAGCATGGTGAAAGTGCAAAAAATATCAGGTTGGACATGGCATAAACAACATCACGAAGCAATGTTCAGAGCAGGTTATCAACATGCTACAGGAACTTATAATAGCAAAACAAGACATGGCATAAATCTACTCAAAGCATAGATCAAAAGTCCCTTACTGACCATAAGCCAAAAAGGATCAGAAAATATGATGGCACCCACGTAAACATAGCAAGTTTCGTTAACAGATTCAGCAAAACAGAGCATGGCATTGGCATAATTACGAAGGCACCTTCGCGAGCTCGATGCACTCACTACAGAGCATTTCATGATAAACTAAGCATACATCCATCAAGAAGACATGTCATAGAAGCTATACATGGCAAGAAACAACATCATAACATACACGGATCAACTACAACAACCTTGACCAAATTGAATAACATGTAAACAATCTGCCAGGAAACATTTTGAAGCAAAAGTAGAGCACGAAAATGACATGCTAGACTACTCCATAATTGCAACCAGGACCATGTATGCATTGAGCACAACCATGTTTTCAAAAAACTCTTACTGAAGTATCTCAAATTATGCATGGATCTCTCTGTAGCAACATGTATACATGGCATCAAAATTACAGCAGAACAGGGACTAAAATCAGCATTATCACGAAGCCTAGTTTGCATGCTTGTGCTAGTCACCACATTGATCACAAAAATACATGGTAAGCACCTCTGTAAAAAAGACATAGCCTAATTCAAAACACATTTAGGGATCAAGTTCATAGGATGCACACATCAATCATGGCAAAAATGACAAAAGAGCTCGTGCTGATAAGAATCGGAAACTAACATTATGAAGCCCTCTTCCAACAGCATTTCGGGCATCAAGACGAGCTCAAATGAAAATGATTCAATGAGATGAAATGATGTACTCTTTGAGGCGAACAATTCGGTATGCTACACGCCCAAAATGGAGCCACGGGTGCGAAGATGTGATGCGATGAAAATGCAACAATTTTATGGCAGAATATGACTTAGTGGAATTTCGGGGAGAAGAAAAAGTCAACCCTGCTGAATCTGGATCTGAGCCGGCTCGTGGA
>NC_041385.1:597993933-598003430 GCF_002162155.2 Triticum dicoccoides
GGGACGCGCGGGCAAGCGGCGGCGGGCGCGCGGGCTGGGCGGGCCCCGCCTGGGCCCGGCGGGCCGGCGGCGCGGGGGCGCGGCGAAGGCCACGTGGCAGTTCCTGATTGGACGCGGGCGACGGGGCGGACGTGTCCGGCGGCGGAGGAGGAGCGGGCTAGGGTTTGGGGATCCGGAAATTCGGGGGAGTGCACATATTTATAGGTAGAGGGAGCTAGGAGTGTCCAAATGAGGTGCGGTTTTCGCCCATACGATCGTGATCCGACGACGGAGAGCATGGAAGTGGCTTAGATGGGTTATTGGGCTGTTTTGGAGGGGTGTTGGGCTGCAACTTAAAAGAGGCCTTTGCGGATATGCGGATAACCGTTGGAGTACCAAACAAGCTCCAAATGACCCGAAACTTGACAGGTGGTCTACCGGTGCTATACCAGGGCCACTTGGCAAGGCTCGGTCCATTCCGAGAACGTTTAATACCCACACACGAAAAGAGACAAGAGGGGTGCGCCGGTGCACGTGGGAGTGTCGGATTGCGAAATGGACAACGGGGAAAATGCTCAGATGCATGAGACGGGCACGTATGCAAAATGGAATGCACATGATGACATGATATGAGATGCATGACATGAATAAAATTCAAAACAAAAGACAAAACCCAACCACGGAGGGAAATATCATATCGCATAGCCGAAAATGGCAAGAGTTGGAGATACAAAGATGGAAAGATACATCCGGGGTGTTACAACACTCCACCACTACAAGAGGATCTCGTCCCGAGATCTAGGACTGAAAGAACTCCGGATATTCGGAACGGAGGTGATCCTCGCGCTCCCAGGTGGCTTCTCGGTTGGAATGGTGTGACCACTTCACTTTCAGAAATTTGATTGACTTGTTGCGAGTCTTGCGCTCGGTTTCTTCAAGAATAGCAATGGGGTGCTCATGATAAGAGAGATCTTCTTGGAGGTCGATCTCTTTAAAGTTGATAGTGCGCTCAGGAGTCTTGAAGCACTTGCGAAGCTGTGACACGTGAAACACATCGTGCACGTTTGCAAAGTTGGATGGAAGCTCAAGTTGATAGGCGAGATCGCCTCTTTTGCCAAAGATCTTGAAATGACCCACGTATCTAGGGGCAAGCTTCCCTTTGATTCCGAAGCGACGAGTGCCTTTCATTGGAGAGACGCGGAGGTAGACATGGTCTTCGATTTCAAAAGCCAAGTCACGGTGCTTGCTATCATAGTAACTCTTCTGTCGCGATTGCGCGGCTTTGAGATTCTCACGAATGACTTTGCACATTTCTTCAGCTTCTGTGATCAAGTCGTTGCCAAGAAGTTGGCGTTCACCTGTCTCAGACCAGTTGAGAGGAGTACGGCACTTTCTGCCATAGAGAATTTCGAATGGGGCCTTGCCCGAACTCGCTTGGAAGCTGTTGTTGTAGGAGAACTCGGCATATGGAAGACAATCTTCCCACTTCATACCAAAAGAGATGACACAAGCCCTGAGCATATCTTCAAGGATTTGATTGACTCGCTCGACTTGGCCACTTGTTTGAGGATGGAAAGCTGTGCTGAAACGAATGTTGATGCCCATGGCCGTCTGAAAGGAGTCCCAAAACTTAGAAGTGAAGATGCTTCCACGATCTGAAGATATCAATTGTGGAATGCCGTGCAAGGAGACAATTCCGGAGGTGTATAGCTCTGCCAGCTGAGCTGCTGTGATAGATTCTTTGACAAGAAGAAAATGAGCCACTTTAGTAAGCTTGTCAATGACAACAAAGATAGCATCATTTCCACGCTGGACTTAGGAAAACCAGTCACGAAGTCCATCTCGATATGGTCAAACTTTCATTCCGGAATAGCAAGAGGTTGGAGGAGACCAGCTAGTCGTTGGTGTTCTGCTTTCACTCTTCTGCAGACATCACATTCATTCACGAATTGAGAAATCTCTCGCTTCATTCGAGTCCACCAATATGACTGCTTGAGGTCATGGTACATCTTTGTACTTCCAGGATGAATGGATAGGAGGGAATTGTGTGCCTTGTTCATGATGACTTTTCTCAAATCACCTTTAGGAACCACAATTCGATCCTCGAAGAAAAGAGTCTCTTTGTCATCCAAGCGATAGCACTTGTATTTGGGAATGCCCTTGTCAATACCACGTTTCACCTTCTTCACCATGGTATCCAGGAGTTGTGCCTCACGAATTTGATCTTCCAAAGTAGGAGAGACTATGAGGTTGGCAAGAAAGCCTTGAGGAACAACTTGAAGATTCAGCTTGCGAAAAGCCTCACAAAGATCCGGTTGAAACGGCTTGAGAATTAGACTGTTGCAATAAGCCTTTCTGCTCAGAGCATCTGCAATCACATTCGCCTTGCCAGGAGTATATTCAATACTCGGATTGTACTCTTGAATCATTTCGACCCATCGAGTTTGCCTGAGGTTAAGGTTGGGTTGAGTGAAGATATACTTGAGGCTCTTGTGATCAGTGAAAATGTCCACTTGCCTTCCCAATAAGAGATGTCTCCATGTTATCAATGCATGGACAACTGCCGCCAACTCAAGATCGTGAGTGGGGTAGTTCTTTTCGTTGGGCTTCAACTGACGAGAGGTATAGGCCACAACTTTCTTCTCTTGCATCAACACAGCACCGAGACCTTGAAGGGAAGCATCACAGAAAACTTCAAATGGCTTGGATTCATCAGGAGGAGTCAAAACAGGAGCTGTGACTAGCTTCTCTTTGAGGGTGTTGAAAGCGACGTCACACTCAGGCGTCCAGACATACTTGACATGCTTCTGGAGGAGGTTGGAAAGAGGCTTTGCAATCTTAGAGAAGTTCTCAACGAATCTTCGGCAATAGCTTGCAAGACCGAGGAAACTGCGGAGCTGTTTGACATTCTGAGGAGGTTCCCAATTCAGAACTGCAGACACCTTCGCCGGATTAACAGCAATGCCCTTGGCAGAGATGATATGGCCAAGGTAAAGAACTTCATCAAGCCAGAACTCACATTTGGAAAACTTCGCATAGAATTGATGCTCTCTGAGCTTGTCGAGCACCAATCGCAAATGTTTGGCATGATCCTGCTTATTCTTGGAGAAGACCAAGATATCATCGAGATACACCAAGACGAATTCATTGGTGTAGGGGTTGAAGATAAAGTTCATCATGCGAGAGAACGTTGGAGGAGCATTGACAAGGCCGAAAGACATGACAGTATATTCATAAGAACCATAGCTTGTTCTGAATGTTCTCTTGGGGATATCTTGTTCACGATGCGAATCTGATGATAACCCATACGAAGGTCAAGCTTGGAGAAGACTTTAGCACCTTTGAGTTGCTCGAAAAGCTCATTGATGTTGGGAAGTGGATACTTGTTATTGATTGTCTTCTTGTTCAATGGACGGTAATCGACGCAAAGTCGGTCCGTGCCATCCTTCTTCTAGACAAAAAGAACTCCACAACCCCATGGGGAAGAACTCGGTCTGATCAAACCCATACACTCTTGTTCATCGAGCTGCTTCTTCAATTCCTTCAGCTCCTTGGGTCCAAGCTTGTATGGACGCTTGCAAACGGGCTCAGTTCCAGGCTCAAGATCAATAACGAACTCGACTGGCTGATGAGGAGGCATACCCGGAAGCTCTTCTGGAAAGACATCTTGGTACTCACAAACGACTGGAATTTGAGAAATAGCATCCAATTCGCCCTTCTCATTGAGAGAAAACAACCGAATGGTTTCATCGCGAGCAGCATAGATGATAACATCCTCAGAAGGGTGTGTCAATTGAATTTGCCTGGCAGCACAATCAAGCTGAGCCTTGTGCTTAGAAAGCCAGTCCATCCCAAGAATTAGATCAATATCAGAGTCGCCAAGAAAAAATGGTTTAGAAAGAAATTTGTAGTCACCCATCTTGATGGAAACATCCGGAATCATTGTGGTAGCCCTCATAGAAGAGCCCGGAGAAACAACTCCCATGGGTTTTTCCAACATTTCCGAAATGAAATCATGCTTTGCAACAAATGATCTAGACATGAAACAATGCGAAGCACCGGTATCAAATAAGACTTTTGCAGGAATATCATTAACAGGAAGATTACCCATGATCACATCTGAAGAATCCTCTGCCTGAGCTGCATTCATCATGTTCACCTTTGCAAACTTGGAATTATGCTTGACCACTGCATTGCTTGAAGATCTCACAGGAGGAGGAGGAGGAAGGCGCCTTTGATTGATGCATTTGTTCGCGTAGTGACCTTTCTGCTGGGACTTGTTGCAAGTCACTTCTGAGAGCGGACGATGATAAGGAGCATTTGACCTTGGAGCTTGAGACTGAGACTTGTTCTGATAGCTTGGGTTGGGTGGGTGGGAAGATCCACGGCCACCTAAGTTCTTCTGTTGGTAAGGCTGATGAAATGGAGGAGGAGGAAGATAGAACTTCTGCTGCTTAGCTGCCACTTGTGAGGAAGAAGAAGATTGCACTGCATCCTTGATTCTCTTCTTAGAAGCCTCACACTTGAGCTGAGCACCTTCTTGCTTGAGTGCCATATTGTAGAATTGATCAAACTGAGTAGGCTCAACAAGAACGAGAGCTAACTACAGATCCTCTCTAAGGCCACCTCTGAATTGATAGATCATACTTTTCTCATCAGGAACATCTTGCTTAGGAAAGCGAGCAAGTTTCTGAAACTGCTTGTTGTATTCATACACTGACATGTTGCCTTGCTTGAAATTGCGGAACTCCTCATGCTTGCTCTCAGCAACACTGGTAGGAATATGGTGAGCTTTAAAGTCCCGACAGAAATCAGTCCAAGTAATCACTCGACCACCTCTGGAATCCTTGTATTGCTGGAACCAATTAGCTGCCTGATCCTTGAGCTGAAAAGAAGCGAACTTGACATAGTCCTCAGGCCTAACATTGCTGCATTCAAAATGCTTGTTGATATCCACGAGCCAATCATCGGCGTCTGTGGCCTCGACACAGTAGCTGAAAGACTTCGGCTGATTTGCAAGGAATTGGTTGAGGGTAGGAAACTGAGGCTGATGATTGAACTGCCCTTGACCTTGATTCCCTTGGTTGCCTTGGCCTTGGTTGCGCTCTTGCATGAGCTGGATCATCATGTGAGCATGGGCGTTAGAGGCTGCCATCAAAGCTTGCCATGCCTCCGGAGGCGGAGGTGGAGGTGGAGGGTTCGCCTGACTCCCATCATTGCGTTCCGGATTCTGACGCGTTGGCGGAGCCATCCTGAAGAGGTTGACATCCGTTAGCATCTTGATAGACAGACAGACAAGTTGAATCAACGGATATAAATTACAACATATAGTCTTCACAATAAACATTCGAACAAAGATGAATGAATGAATTCCAAAGCAAACATCACACGTCCATTAAGGTGAGAAGCCACTTGAATAGAGATTGATGAATGAAATAAACAAGGTACAACTGGAACAAATAAGTGGTAAGGATTACCCAATCACAAACCAAATATCTACGGGAAGAAATGCTAGAGCTACTTGAATCCCACCTATAAACTCCCGAAACTTTCTGGTTATGCAATCTGGTGTTGGGGATACAGGGGAAGCAATATATCTCACCCACACTAACAATCCCTACATCCAGCTGTATCCATCCGTCAACACATAACCAAGAAACCTTCGAAAATCGTGTACCTCAACCTTCGAAAAGCATCCGTTATACGAGTTATGGCAATACTCCCGAGCTCGCCCCAGTACTGGGTTATCGGGGTTATCTCACCAACAACTGTACAAAAGAGATTTTCGATGTCGGCAAAACTCAGGTATTCCAGAACTGCAACGATAAAATTGTGACGACAACACCTCAGAGCTCGACTCCCCGGGTCAAAGCCACATAAATAGACAGGAGGCACCAAGAACAATGTTCTCGTCACAAAACCATCGGAACGACTCCAAGATACCCGCGTGATCCTAAATTTTTTTTAGTGAAATTTGAGGAGAGGAAAGTCAAAACATCTACGTCAGGAGACCTCACCAGAGCGACAAAGGGACTGAGGAGTAAAAAGAATCCTACTCTCCGATATATATAATCCTAAGACTCAAAACATTTTTGTTCTAGACTCAACATCGCCAGCAAACAATCAAGCAGGGGGCTCCTAAGTCGGGGATGGCTCTGATTACCAACTTGTAACACCCACGATGCGGCTATATCTCCCACGTGTCGAAGCACGACTTAGAGGCATAACCGCATGGTGGTTTTGTCGCAAGAAGGGTCATCTTCACACAATCCCATGTAATGAACAAGAATGGGATAAAGAGAGTTGGCTTACAATCGCCACTTCACACGATACATAATTTAAGATCATACATCATTTAAAGTACACTCATAGACCGGCTACTGTCAAGTTTAAATGAAAAGAAGACAACCCCAAATGCTAGATCCCCGATCGTCCCGACTGGGCTCCTCTACTGATCATCTGGAAACGATACATAGTAACGACCAAGGGCCTCATCAAATTCCCACTTCAGCTCAGTTGCGCCATCTGCGCCAGTATCCTCGGCACCTGCATCTGTTTTGGTAGAATCTGTGAGCCACGGGGACTCCGCAATCTCACACCCACGAGATCAAGACTATTTAAGCTCATAGGTAGGTAAGGGGTAATATGGTGGAGCTGCAGCAAGCACTAAGCATATATGGTGGCTAACATACGCAAGTGAGAGCGAGAAGAGAAGCAACGCATCGGTCGAGAAACTAGAAGTGATCAAGAAGTGATCCTGAAACTACTTACGTCAAGCATAACTCAAACCGTGTTCACTTTCCGGACTCCGCCGAGAAGAGACCATCACGGCTACACACACGGTTGATGCATTTTAAAGAGGTCAAGTGTCAAGTTATCTACAACCGGACACTAACAAATTCCCATCTGCCTCATAACCGCGGGCATGGCTTTCAAAAGATTATATACCCTGCAGGGGTGTCCCAACTCAGCCCATCACAAGCTCTCACGGTCAACGAAGGATAAACCTTCTCCCGGGAAGACCCGATCAGTCTCGGAATCCCGGTTCGCAAAACATTTCGACAATGGTAAAACAAGACCAGCAAGACCACCCGCTGTGCCGACAAATCCCGATAGGAGCTGCACATATCTCGTTCTCAGGGCACACCGGATAAGCTAAGCGTACAGGTACCGACGAATCCAAGTTGCCAAGGAATGGTCCCGCACGGTGCTCTAGTTTGGACCAACACTCGGAGGAGCACTGGCCCGGGGGGTTAAATAAAGATGACCCTTGGGCTCGCGAAAACCCAAGGGAAAAGGTCTTAGGTGGCAAATGATAAAACCAAGTTTGGGCCTTGCTGGAGGAGTTTTATTCAAAGCGAACTGTTAAGGGGGTCCCATAAATCACCCAACCGTGTAAGGAACGCAAAATCAAGGAACATAACACCGGTATGACGGAAACTAGGGTGGCAAGAGTGGAACAAGTCACCAGGCATAAGGCCGAGCCTTCCACCCTTTACCAAGTATATAAGGTGCATTAATTTAAACAGGAGATATTGTGATATCCCAAAATATCCATGTTCCGACCAAGAACAAACTTCATCTTCCCCTGCAACTAACAATGCTATAAGAGGGGCTGAGCAAAAGCGGTGACATGGACAAACAACGGTTGCTAGGACAGGTTGGTTAGAGGTTTAATCATGGCAATAGGGAGGCATGGTAACAGTGGCAGGTAGAACTAACATAGCGATAGAGCGGGTACTAGCAAGCAAAAATAGAAGTGATATCGAAGGTATGGTCATCTTGCCTGCAAGGTTCTCAGAGTTGTCGAAGGCTTGATCTTTGTTAGCGTACTCAACAGGTTCCTCGTGCACGTACTCGTCTCCCGGATCTACCCAAAGCAAGAACACAAGCAAAGGAACCACAATAAATCACGGTGCAATGCACAAGCAACATGATGCGATACATGTCATGATATGCGAGAAGTGATATGCAATGCATATGCGTGCTTCGAGAGGAAAAAGGATGAACAAGGCATCAACTTGGCAAACCAAGTATGCCGCTGGAAAGATGAGATGATTTCGGTTGAAATCGATATAGAGATCACCGGGAACGGATGCACGGTTTGCAAATGGCAAGACAAGTATGGCACAAAGCTGCGATTAACAGCACGATGCTACTTAGCATGCAACAAGAAATTATGCTACAGCACACCAACATGAAAACAAAGCATATGGCAGTGATCTATAGGAGATGCTTTACAAAAGAGGAACATTGAGCTACGGCTAAATCACATCATAACAGGTTCAAACAAGCATGGTGAAAGTGCAAAAAATATCAGGTTGGACATGGCATAAACAACATCACGAAGCAATGTTCAGAGCAGGTTATCAACATGCTACAGGAACTTATAATAGCAAAACAAGACATGGCATGAATCTACTCAAAGCATAGATCAAAAGTCCCTTACTGACCATAAGCAAAAAAGGATCAGAAAATATGATGGCACCCACATAAACATAGCAAGTTTCGTTAACAGATTCAGCAAAACAGAGCATGTCATTGGCAAAATTACGAAGGCACCTTCGCGAGCTCGATGCACTCACTACAGAGCGTTTCATGATAAACTAAGCATACATCCATCAAGAAGACATGTCATAGAAGCTATACATGGCAAGAAACAACATCATAACATACACGGATCAACTACAACAACCTTGGCCAAATTGAATACCATGTAAACAATCTGCCAGGAAACATTTTGAAGCAAAAGTAGAGCACGAAAATGACATGCTAGACTACTCCATAATTTCATCCAGGACCATGTATGCATAGAGCACAACCATGTGTTCAAAACACTCTTACTGAAGTATCTCAAATTATGCATGGATCTCTCTGTAGCAACATGTATACATGGCATCAAAATTACAGCAGAACAGGGACTAAAATCAGCATTATCACGAAGCCTAGTTTGCATGCTTGTGCTAGTCACCATATTGATCACAAAAATACATGGTAAGCACCTCTGTAAACAAGACATATCCTAGTTCAAAACACATTTAGGGATCAAGTTCATAGGATGCACACATCAATCATGGCAAAAATGACAAAAGAGCTCGTGCTGATAAGAATCTGAAACTAACATTATGAAGCCCTCTTCCAACAGCATTTCAGGCATCAAGACAAGCTCAAATGAAAATGATGCAATGCGATGAAATGATGTACTCTTCGAGGCGAACAATTCGGTATGCTACACGCCCAAAACGGAGCCACGGGTGCGAAGATGTGATGCGATGAAAATGCAACAATTTTATGGCAGAATATGACAGTGGAATTTCGGGGAGAAGAAAAAGTCAACCCTGCTGAATCTGGATCTGAGCCGGCTCGCGGAGCACGGACGCCGAGGCATCGCCGGAGGCTCGGGGCATGGCTTCCTGCGACAGGGGAGGTCGGGACGAGGCCGGGGCGGCGGCCGGAGGACGGCGGCGGCCGGCGGCGGAGGAGCGGGGCGCGGGCGGAGGCGCGACTCGGGCGGCGGG
>NC_041385.1:598004169-598121621 GCF_002162155.2 Triticum dicoccoides
CGCGTGGGCCCGGCAGGCCGGCGGCGCGGGGGCGCGGCAGAGGCCACGTGGCAGTTCCTGATTGGACGCGGGCGACGGGGCAGACGTGTCCGGCTCGCCCGGACGTGTCCGGCGGCGGAGGAGGAGCGGGCTAGGGTTTGGGGATCCGGAAATTCGGGGGAGTGCACATATTTATAGGTAGAGGGAGCTAGGAGTGTCCAAATGAGGTGCGATTTTCGCCCACACGATCGTGATCCGACGACGGAGAGCATGAAAGTGGCTTAGATGGGTTATTGGGCTGTTTTGGAGGGGTGTTGGGCTGCAACTTAAAAAAGGCCTTTGCGGATATGCGGATAACCGTTGGAGTACCAAACGAGCTCCAAATGACCCAAAACTTGACAGGTGGTCTACCGGTGCTATACCAGGGCCACTTGGCAAGGCTCGGTCCATTCCGAGAACGTTTAACACCCACACACGAAAAGAGACAAGAGGGGTGCACCGGTGCACGTGGGAGTGTCCGATTGCGAAACGGACAACGGGGAAAATGCTCGGATGCATGAGACGGGCACGTATGCAAAATGGAATGCACATGATGACATGATATGAGATGCATGACATGAATAAAATGCAAAACAAAAGACAAAACCCAACCACGGAGGGAAATATCATATCGCATAGCCGAAAAATGGCAAGAGTTGGAGATACAAAGATGGAAAGATACATCCGGGGTGTTACAACATACCAACTCCGTGAACGTATTTCTGGAATGTAGATGTTGGTAGAGACTTCGTGAAAAAATCAGTCGCATGATTTGACTTGCAAGATATGCAATATATTGACATTGTTTATTACATAACCTGTTTACATATGGGCAACGCAAGAGACATTATCGTTGAGATAATGGTTGGTGGATGTAGCCATGAGGTCTGTTTCAAAGACTCTTCATGACGGGGCTACCACACCTAGTAGGAACACTAAGCTTGTCTATGATCTGACATAGTGGGGATCTGATCGATGTTTCCAATGATATCGGTGTTCACATTTCTGTGAAACTGAAAAACCAGGACAAGATATTTGATGCCTTGAAGATATCGAAAGATATTCTTTGAGTACCAACCAATTGTGTTTGGTGGATCCAATGGCTTTATGGAACGTTGAGTCCCAATATCTCATTTCCGTCATCTCTTGGTCTAAATAGATCATTCTCTACGTCTAGAGAATGAACTACCATGAGAGTTAACGATGGATAAGATTTGTCCATAATGAATTTCTCCAATATATTATGGATATAGACAATATAGTATACCATAATGTGTGAATGAAGGTGCTCAAGTTGTAGTAACGAGCAGTATTTTGGTTTACCCAAATCCTTCATTTTAAACTCTGTCATTTAGAGATTACATGTGTCGTCATTGCAGACATACAAACATGGATAATCATAATTGTAGGAGAAATCCTTGTGTATAAGGATCTCACTACGTCGGTTATACCATATGTACCGACAACAATAAGCCGTATGGTGGCTTACCGATTTTACACAATGTATGTTGCATTTTGTATTTCGATTCAGAATTGAGATTCCATCGGAAATCAATCATATATGTCTGAATCTAGTGATCTACAAGGGTATGTAATCACTACATCTATCAACTACAGAGATAGATTATTTTGAACTACCAATGATATAAGTTATCCGAATGAGATTCCACCTCTGGAGAATAGTTGGGTATCTGCGTGAACCCTTGTGCTACAATACTTGCTCTTTGTTTCACCACCTCGTTGTTCTCAGTTCTCTTTCCAGAAGAAAACTGGCGTGGGTATTGCTTATGAATACCTTCCCATTATTGAGCAAGACCATTTCTACCTAGATTATAGCCCTTGCTTGAGTTCAGTCCGAGTGTTGTTCACACTTTGCCATGGCCATGGTCTTTGGATCTGAATCACTTGAAAGGTTTTTCAATCTAGTTGAGAAATGTATGTCGACAACTGTAGACTTCCGGTTATATGTTTCTCCAGAATCTATATATCAATATATAGTTGATGGAAATATCGTTACCCATGGCGACTGCTCGAGATTTCTCAATGCAGTTGAGTTGGGTATTCTGATGTCCCGGTCATTGTGTGCACTATGACCTGGGTTGGTGGAGGTTTCCATCCACTGGGTGTATACTACCCACTAGGTGTCTATCAATGTGAAGTTGACTTGCATTTACTGATTCACAGACCTTGATATCCTTGCTTGCGAGAAGCTGAATCCTGATGTACTTCTGCCATACATCTCCCCCTGTTGCTTTGAATGGGTAGTGGAGTGGATTTTGTTGGTACCTCCACTCTTTTAGGCATACTTTTGCAGGATTGTAGGATTGTGTGACACCTTTATAGTCAGTAAATGAATCTGGCAGGTTATTTACAATATGTTGCAAATCTTCTGAACGCATGGTTCAGCTCTTTGAGTACGTGGATTTGAGGCAGAAATGTGTTGAACACTCCACTAATTTCGTGGCATTCTTTATGGTACTTGAAATCTCCCCCTAACGCCTAGAAATGTTCATCATTGAATCAACATACTGGCCTTGAATAACTTCCCATGTGAGGGGCTTGAGGTATTGACGGTAATACAGTTATTCCTCACATAGATCCCAACTATATGTTGAGGGGCCAATGATGTATGTCTGGGTGGTGATATCGGTGTGTAACCGAATTACCGCATATAGGAAATACTTGGTAGATTTCCACGTATCAAAGATAGAGGGGAATAATGTTATGCAGTTTGGTCATGAGTGTGTAAGGCTGCATGACTCCAACGTAAAGTTGGTAAATTGCAATTCCAAAGTAAAGATAATGCAATGAGCTTAACTCTTTGGATAGGATTCTACCAAACCATTTTGAGTCTAGACATTAGGACAAATTTCTAAACTTCAATCCAAGGGCCACAGAGAAGGCACTCAAGGAGAATTCTGCAATGTTATCCATTCGATTTGCTTGAAATCGATGTCAGGATAATGAGCCAATGGTTTTGTGTGAATAAAGCACGCACTTAAGACCATCATGTAGATATGTCTTTTAGAACCATGGAATACCTGAATAGTCTAGTCAATGGATGGGAAGAGCCACTTACCTCAACTTGATGCATTCAAGGAGTCTGAGTGGTTCAACATAGACTTTAAGGTGCACAAGCCTTAAAATTAGCTTCCCTGTGTCACATGTAGTGCACAAAAAAAATCCAAATATTGTTAGAATTTAGTATCATAATAATCATAAACCACTGGAATTGCTGATAGTTTCGGTTTCAACCCAATGTCAATGATGACCAAAGTAGGAATGCCAAGTTTGTCATGCAAAAGACACTCTGGAAAACTATCTCGTACGCAACACGTGCTACGGGTTTTGTAGTATGTGTAGTGCAATGCCGATGATACATAGAGAATGTGCTTGCCATATCCGTTGCATATGGTAAAGAGAAGATAATCCTCTTTGTTATCATCATAAGTTTCGCTATGGAAACTATTTTGGCGGATACCTCTATAGTTTAGTAGGGTACAAGCTAAACCAGGAAGCAATAAAGCATCCTGACGTTACTTGAGTACCCACAGGGACAATAAATATGACTCCAGTTGATCCAACAAATACCTCATCGCGTCTAGCGATTTTAAAACATCTCCTTTCTCTCAATGAGAGTGGAAACATTTCACTTCCCTAAGTATAGAGTTTGTGGTGCATATGTCCACAAGGCACAAATCATCTTTCATCAGATTGACCCCCGTAGAAATCTATATATAGACATGAAGATTCTCAATACAAAAATCACTCAGATATATAGAATACACACAAATGTATTTGTACCAAAGTGCTGATACAATATATTGTGATATACAATATATGATGACAACAATACTTATGTTGTTGTTACAACATTGTAAATGGAGATTAATTATATTGACCGCTCAGGAGATTGAAAGACTATTCATAGTCTCCAATCATGTCAGTTGAGGCATATTCAACCATCACATTGCTCATAAGGTCCCTCATCATTTGTGATGTCTGGTTGAAGTTTGAAGCGAGCTTCAAACCTTTGCCCTCGAGGTTCATTGTATCCCAGGAATTGCTGATACAGAATAGCCAGATGCTGAGATCTGAATCTAATGCCTTATGATATATAAGACAACATTTTTCTGTTAGCGGTGTGATTCTGACCAGAGGTGAATCAAGGATTGCACACATTATCCCACAAGACACAAGAGCGATCATGATGTCCATGGCCCAGATAGGGCAGTGGTGGCCATTGAGGGCAAATGCCTCAAATTCTATAGCCATATGTTACCGCTATGGGTAAACCAAAGATAATCAATTTACGTAAGTAAATTAAAGACCATCATGGTTGATGTTGTAATGAACTTAGCAACATTAATGGGTAGTTCAAGAAGTTATCTTGAAACCATTAGTGTGAATCTCAAATTGCTAAATATGACACCTTGAAGATATTCTCCAAAATGGAGGAGATCTCGCGTCACTAGAGAGTATAATCTGATGAAATCAGTAGATACTCACTCATAATGCCTTATGTCATGAATTAGTAAAATGTGTGGGAGAGCACTTTGTAAAGCAATCATAATGTCGACAACGACAAAATGTAGGCTTTATTAGTAGTCATAGATAATCTGGGTAGGCAATAGATCCATATGACTACTTTGTGATCCCAAGCATCAACTTGACGAAATCACTTTGAACTTTGCATGAAATTGAAAATTTCAATTGCAAATAGACGTATTAATCTAGACATGTAGTAAACATGGAGATATATACATTCCGAAATACATTGTACTCAACATAAACACACTACTATTGTAATGAATAGTAATGATGTTGCAAACTTGATGCTCAAGTGAAAACTTGAATTGATCTCAACCTCAATTGTGTGAACATAACACATTGAATATCATTTAGATCTTCACAGTAATCGGATGCATGGCCATTACCTTGTGTATGCTACAATTTATATATAAGGAATACACATTGAAGGTAATCGCTTGTCGAGATTGACGAAGCATGGACCTCACAGTAAGAGAGGATAGACTGCAAATGAGCAATAGATCTGATACGTCTCCAACGTATCTATAATTTTTGATTGTTCCATGCTATTACCTGTTTTGGATGTTTATGGGCTTTACTTTACACTTTTATATCATTTTTGGGATAACTTACTAACTGGAGGTCCAACCCAAATTGCTGTTTTTTTTGCCTATTTCAGTGTTTCGCAGAAAAGGAATATCAAATGGAGTCCAAACGGAATGAAACCTTCGGGAGCGATCTTTTTGGAACAAACACAATCCAGGAGACTTGGAGTGGACGTCAAGAAGCAGCCGAGGTAGCCACGAGGGTGGCTAGCACGCTCTAAGGGGGTGGGCGCGCCCCCTGCCTTGTGGGCCCCTCGTAGCTCCCCTGACCTACCTCCTTCGCCTATATATATCTTCGTACCCCGAAACCATTTAGGAGCACCACGAAAAACTATTTCCACAGCCGCAACCTTATGTATCCACGAGATCCCATCCTGGAGCCTTCGCCGGCGCTCCGCCGGAGGGGGGATCGACCATGGAGGGCCTATCCATCACCACCAAGGCCTCTCTAATGAGTTGTGAGTAGTTTACCACAGACCTTCGGGTCCATAGTTATTAGCTAGATGGATTCTTCTCTCTTTTTGGATCTCAATACCATGTTCTCCCCCTCTCTTGTGGAGATCTATTTGATGTAACTCTTTTTGCGGTGTGTTTGTCGAGATCCGATGAATTGTGGGTTTATGATCAAGTTTATCTATGAGAAATATCTGAATCTTCCCTGAATTCTTTTATGTGTGATTGAGTTATCTTTGCAAGTCTCTTCGAATAATCGATTTGGTTTGGCCTACTAGATTGATCTTTCTTGCCATGGGAGAAGTGCTTAGCTTTGGGTTCAATCTTGCGGTGTCCTTTCCCAATGACAGCAGGGGCAGCAAGGCACGTATTATATTGTTGCCATCGAGGATAAAAAGATGGGGTTTATATCATATTGCTTGAGTTTATCCCTCTACATCATGTCATCTTGCTTAATGGTTACTTTGTTCTTCATGAACTTAATACTCTAGATGCAGGCAGGAGTCGGTCGATGTGTGGAGTAATAGTAGTAGATGCAGAATCATTTCGATCTACTTGTTGCGGGCGTGATGCCTATATACATGATCATGCCTAGATATTCTCATAACTATGCACTTTTCTATCAATTGCTCGACAATAATTTGTTCACCCACAATAATACTTATGCTATCTTGAGAGAAGCCACTAGTGAAACCTATGGCCCCCGGGTCTACTCCTTTATCATATAAGTTTTCCATCTACTTTTATTTTCATCCTTTATTTTCCAATCTATATAATAAAAATACCAAAAATATTTATCTTATCATATTATCTCTATCAGATCTCACTTTCACAAGTTACCGTGAAGGGATTGACAACCCCTTTATCGCGTTGGTTGCGAGGTTCTTGTTTATTTGTGTAGGTGCATGGGACTTTTGAGGAGCCTCCTACTGGATTGATACCTTGGTTCTCAAAACTGAGGGAAATACTTACGCTACTTTGCTGCATCACCCTTTCCTCTTCAAGGGAAAAACCAACACATGCTCAAGAGGTAGCAAGAAGGATTTCTGGTGCCGTTGCCGGGGAGGTCTTCGCTCAAGTCAAGACATACCAAGTACCCATCACAAACTCATCTCCCTCGGATTACATTATTTGCCATTTGCCTCTTGTTTTCCTCTCTCCCACTTCACCCTTGCCGTTTTATTCGCCTTTCTGTTCGTCTTTTCGTTTGCTTTGATGTCTTAGTTGGATCGTTTGCTCGTTTGGTTGGAATAGTTGTTTATTTATTGCTAAACAAAGAACCTAAGATCTATGGATCCTCATCCACTTGCTAATCTTTTTAAGAGATCCAATTATGATGAACCAATTACTAGTGAGTTTTGTGCACTAGATTTTCTTTATGAAGCTTTGCTTGAAATTCGTGAATCTGAAAATTGCGATGAAGAAATTTATGAAGAGATTCACGATAACCCCTTGAATAAAAAGCATGATTGCAATGATTTTACTATAAATTCTCTTGATGTCAATTGTGCTAATAATATGCAAAACCCTAAGCTTGGGGGTGTTAGTTTTTCTATGTCTAGTACTTGTTGCAATGATCATGATTGGGGTGATTCTTTTTTTGATCTTGAAAATTTATTTAACCCCCAGACGAATATGAGATTGATAATAGTGTTCGCAATATTATTGAAAGTGGGTTTGTAAGAGTAACTTTAGATCCCACATATTTGGATTTTGATCAATCTCATTAAATTTTTGATAAAAGTGGGTTTGGAGAGGTCATGACTTTAGTTAATGTTAATCCCACTGTTTTGGAAGAGTGTCAACTTCACATGCATGTGGATCATGTTGAAAATATTTTATTTGATAGCTATTTTGTTGAATTTGCTTATGATCCTACATGTAATTATTATGAGAGAGAAAAATATGGTTGTAGAAATTTTCATGTTACTAAATTACCTCTCTTCATGTTGAGATTGCTATCGTCTTCTTCCTTGCATATGCTAGTTTTTGCTTGCCTTGATAATTTTTTTTACTTATAAAAAACCTATGCATAGGAAGTATGTTAGACTTAAGTGTGTTTGTCACATGTTTTATGATGCTCTCTTTATGCTTCAATTCTTGTCTTTCATGTGAGCATCATTGAAATCTCAATGCCTAGCTAAAAAGGCTTTAAAGAAAAGCGCTTGTTGGGAGACAACCCAATATTTTTCCTTGCTGTTATTAAATAAGTAATTAATCTAGCCTCTTGTTATATGTGTTTTTATGTTTTAATTAATGTTTGTGCCAAGTAGAACCTATAGGATAACCTTGGGTGAAAGTTAATTTGATTCTGCTGAAAAACAGAAACTTTGCGCTCACGAGAAAAAATTCAATAAATCACATAAACGTGATTTTGTGTTGATTCTTTTTGTTGTAGATCAATAGACAAATTACCTAGGAAGTCATATTTTGGTAGGAGTTTTAGAGTTCCATAAGTATTCGAAAGTTACAGATTGCTACAGACTGTTCTGTTTTTGATAGATTCTGTTTTTCGTGTGTTGTTTGCTTATTTTGATGTATCTATGGCTAGTATCGGGGGGGGGGGGGTATGAACCATAGAGAATTTGGAATACAGTAGGTTTAACACCAATATAAATAAATAATGAGTTCATTACAGTACCTTATGTGGTGGGTTTTCTTTCTTGCACTAACGGAGCTTATGAGATTTCCTGTTGAGTTTTGTGTTGTGAAGTTTTCAAGTTTTGGGTAAAGATTGGATGGACTATGGAATAAGGAGTGGCAAGAGCCTAAGCTTGGGGATGCCCATGGCACCCCAAGATATTCAAGGATAACCAAAAGCCTAAGCTTGGGGATGCCCCGGTAGGCATCCCCTCTTTCGTCTTCGTCTATCGGTAACTTTACTTGGAGCTATATTTTTATTTGCCACATGATATGTGTTTTGCTTGGAGCGTCTTGTATGATATGAGTATTTGCTTTTTAGATTACCACAATTATCCTTGCTGTACACACCTTTTGGGAGAAACCCACATGATTTATAATTTATTAGAATATATGTGCTTCACTTATATCTTTTGAGCTAGATAATTTTTGCTCTATTGCTTCACTTATATCTTTTAGAGCACGGCGGTGGCTTAATTTTGTAGAAATTGTTGATCTCTCATGCTTCACTTATATTATTTTGAGAGTATTTTAGAACAGCATGGTATTTGCTATGGTTATAAAATTGGTCCTAGAATGATGAGCATCCAAGTTGGGTATAATAAAAACTATCATAGAAAGTGAATTGAATGCTATGATCAACTTGATGCTTGATAATTGTTTTGAGATATGAGGATGGTGATATTAGAGTCATGCTAGTGGGGTAATTATGAATTTAAGGAATACTTGTGTTGAAGTTTGTGATTCCCGTAGCATGCACGTATGGTGAACCGCTTTGTGATGAAGTTGGAGCACGATTTATTTATTGATTGTCTTCCTTATGAGTGGCGGTCGGGGACGAGCGATGGTCTTTTCCTACCAATCTATCCCCCTAGGAGCATGCGCTTAGTTCTTGGTTTTTGATGACTTGTAGATTTTTGCAATAAGTATATGAGTTCTTTATGACTAATATTGAGTCCATGGATTATACGCACTCTCTCCCTTCCACCATTGCTAGCCTCTCTTGTGTCGCGCAACTTTCGCCGGTACCATACACGCACCATATACCTTCCTCAAAACAGCCATCATACCTACCTATTATGGCATTTCCATACACTACAAAAAAATACACTTCCGTGATGATGCGTGTTTGTCATATTAGGTCGCATTTTTTGTCATGCATGTACATCCATGACGATTTTATGACAGAATCAAGATAGTCATACCTTTGCTGTTGTAGAAGTGTTCCATGACATTACCAAAATTATCATCACGGAAGTGTCCACTTCCATGACGATAAATCGTGCATCACAGAAGTGCTTTCGTCAAGGGTGACTGACACGTGGCATCCACCGTAGCGGAACACCGTTAAGCTATCAGGTTCGGTTTTGGATCCGATAACCCGTTAACAGCCCCGACCAATGGGGATTTTCCACGTGTAAAATCATCATTGGCTGGAGGAAACACGTGTCGACTCATCGTTGGGATAGATGTCATCCACTCATTGGACAGAAGGGGCCTATGATACGTCGACACGTGGCACGACCCCACAGAGGCCCATTCCTGTGAAAAGGCCGACCCATTTGACTTGGTCAAAAGGTGGTGGGCCAGCCAACTAAAAGCCTGTTAACAGCATGTTCGCATATAGCCCATTTACAACCCGCTAACCCAGGGCCCATTACGACCTATCCGAATTAGGCCCAGTAGCGTCATATGGGCCATCCAATATGATTCCAGCCCGTTTTAACTTCCGACCCATGTATGGCCCATGACGTCTTTCGGCCCATATGAGGCCCTTTGTAACTCTTGGCCCATTACCGGCCCGTGGTGAAACTGGCCCGTAATAAACAGTGTATCACTTTATAACCATTAACGGCCCATTATTCCATTGGGCCGTTTCCAGCCCATGTTATCTTTCGACCTTCTCAGGGCCCATTTATTCTTGGGCTCATTTCTAGCATTTGGTTACTTACGGCCCGTTACTGTCATTTTCTGCTTGTGGGCCAAATTTAGCCCATTGTTACAGTCGGCCCGTTTGTGGCCCGTTAATACGTTGGGTCGTTTTCATAGCGTCATCAAATACGGCCTATTAACGACGGCCCATTATGGTCGGCCCATGAACGGACGATTCCAACTCTAGCCCTTTTACGGCCATAATGCGGTCTGTTATTGGCCCATGTTTGGCCAATCGATCCTACGACCCATATAAGGCCCATTGATGATACGACCCGTAGAAGGCCCATTCTTTCTACGGTCCATAGAAGGCCCATTGTTTCCACAACCCGTAGAAGGGCCATTGTTTCTACGGCCGGTAGGAGGCCCAGTGTCACTACAGTAAATATGTAGCCCATGGTTATTGTGGCCTAGTTTTTAAAAATAGGTTATTGCGGCCACTAGCAAACCGCGGAAAAAGAATTGCACTGACTACAAGCAAACAAATAAACAAGATAACAAAGAAATAAATAAGCAAGCAACTAACGCTAGGCTATCACGGCTATTACACATATTACATCCACTGGGCATCAAAGTTCGCCACCAGTGCAAATATAAGGAACAAAGCAGCATATCATATACACTGGTTGTCAAAGTTGGCGACCAGCGCAAATAAACGCCGCAGCAAAACAAATCCAGAACTGAAACCACTTCAGAAGATCTCAAGAAACAATATCCTGGGTACCCATAATGCTGTCAAGATGCTTAACAAGCTTATTAACTTTCTCTTGTTTGGCGCTTAAATCCTCTAGCGCTTGCTGTTGCACCAGAAAGTATGCATCTGAATTCTGCAGGGACTTCCTTAGTCCTTCAGCTTCCTGTCGTAGCACATCTGATCGATGTCTTTCAACTTGAAGTTGAGACTCAAGAAGACGAACTGATTCATGTAGCGAGTTCGAAGAGTTTGTGCCAGCAGTAGTGGCCAGTAACTCGAACACTACATCAAGACAAGACTTTTGGGTTCTCTCACTGTCGTCAAGATAGGTTTTATCAGCTTTCTTGGAGACCAACAGGGATGTCTCACTATCTTGAACCTTATTTGCATTACTTCCTTTACCATTGCATAACGCGGTACTGTTCTCCAATATTTTGTCTGCATTCTAAAAGAGAAACAAGCAGACACATCACAAGTTTACCATGTTGTATATGAAACTCATTTTGGTAAATGAGTTCAGTAGTAAAGTGGACATGATAACAGCATGAAACAAACATATATCTATGTACCATGGTCACTTTATGGTCTATATGATTCTAGTTTTTGTTGCCAAATCAAGATAGAGACAAAGTTCAAATAATATTTGTTCAAGACAAAGCAGAATAGACAAAATATAAGTGTGCGAAACTATAGAGCAATAACAACACTTGTAATGTGCATGACATGAGAACCTAGCTGTTTATTCAATTGAAACTGAAATCAACATAGAGCAGGTTACAACAGCAAACCAGTTAAAGAAACAGGTTTAAAACGTACCTGTTGCGCCATTGGAGTTTCAATTCCATCCTTCAAATTTGAAAATAGTTGGTATGAGTAAATACAGTAATGCAAGAGCAAAGGAGTACGAACCATAGCTAATGAACCTGACCAGCGAACAAATCTTCTTCTCCTTTAAGCGTTGAGTTGGGATTCAGAGTGGTGGTCCTCGTGCTTTGGGCACTCCAGTTCCCTTACTAACTGCTCGTGTTTGGGTGCTCTGTGGTGGAGACGGTGCTGTGTCAACTGGAACTGGGTTACTATCTGCCGGGGTTTGGGTTAGAAGGGGTGTAGCTGGTTCTCTGTCCAACTGGGTAGGGGTACAATCTGCGAGAGTGTGGGTTATGTGTGGTGGATCTGGTCCTTGGGCAAGTAAAACCGTGGTTCTATCTGCATCAACTGGTAGCACTATCTTTTCTGAAGAACGTGTTGTTACTCCCTTAGATACTGCCATCACCCTCTCCAATTCAAATGGCTGATAAACAAGAAATGTAATTGAAAGTATAGACATTGTATGATAGACAGGTGCAATGGATAGTGGGGAATAAAAGAGGGCATGAAATATTTCACATTTATGTTGTCTAACCAAACATGATTGACACAATTTCACATATATGATGGATAACTAAACATGATAGCATGACACAATTTCACATTATGATGGCTAACTAAAAAAGATGGAAAGACATAGTTCAAAATATGATGAATATGTAAACAGGATGACATGATATAACTATATAATATGTTTATTAAATAGGTTGGCATGCCATAATTCACATACATTCACGGATAGAATGCCATAATTCAAAATATGATGATTGTAAACACTAAACAAGATGAGATGATATAACTATATGATGTCTTTATTAAATGGGTTGCCATGCCATAATTCAGATAGTTGATGTGTATGTACTATGTAAACATGATGGCATGGTATAATTCAAATATATGATTTATATAGTAAGCAAGTAAGCAGATGGCAATCCATATATGATGTAAAAACTAAGGAATGCAAGACAACATGCATGACATGGATAATATAACCCTGCCAAGTTTGAGCATAGACCTCAGGGGGAAAATAGGACTGGTCATCAGTCTCCGAATCCTCCTCTGAGGAGCTCTCTGTAACCGGCAAGATGTCTGCTTCAGCAGGTAGCATTGTCTGCTCTGAATACCTTGTTTTCACTCCAGATACTTCCATCACCGCTTCAAATGGCTGATGCATAGGAAGAGTAGTTGAATATACAAACGTTGTCGACAAATGGAACATGTAATACAAAAAATGATAGCATGATATAATTCACATACATGATGATTGGCTAAACAACATGGCATTGCATAATTCACATATATAATGCCTTTGCAACAAGATAGCATTGCATAATTCACATATATAATGTCTTGCAACAAGATGGCAATGCATAATTCACATATATGGTAATTAGACACTGAAGAGGTGGCATTCACACAAAGCATGTCTAAACTAATCAAATGACATAGCAATGCGAGACACCATACGCACGATATGAGCAACATAACCCTGCCAAGTTAGAGCATACACCTCGGGGGGGGGGGAATAGGACTGGTCATCTGTCTCTGAATCCTCCTCTGAGGAGCTATCCGTAACCAGCGAGATATGCGCTTCGTCAGATATCATAGTCTACTCTAAAGACCTTGTTTTCACTCCAGAATTTTCCATCACCGTGTCAAATGGCTGATGCACACGAAGAGAAGTTGAATGTACTAACATTTTTGACAAATGTAATATGTAACGAAAAAAGGATGTCCTGATATAATTTACATATAAGATGACTGGCTAAGCAGGATGGCATTGCAAAATTCACATATGATGCCTGGCTAAACAAGATGGCGTTGCATAATTCACATAAACGATGAATAGACTAAACAGATGGCATTCGCACAAAGGATGTCTAAACTAAGCAGATGACATATTTGATGTATAAAGTAAAAAATGCAAGGCACCATATGCATGATATAACCAAGATCAGCATGCCAAGTTAGAGCGAAGACCTCAGGGGGTAAATAGGAGTTGTCTTCTCCTTCTGAATCCCCCTCAGAACAGATATCTTCCTCTCAATTACAATCCGAAATGCATGGAGGGGGCCTGCCTTTGCGCCTACCATGGAGCGATGTTTGCATGAAATTTTATTGCCACGCAAGGCTCGTCTCTTTTGCTCTACATGTTCAGTTCCATTGTTTACAATAACTATCATGCATAGGAATAAAACATAGTGAGATTATGTAAGGAGTGCATGCATAAGTCCAGAGTGATGGTAGCAACCTGTGGATAGACCCAAAACCAATAATAGCAGGCAGATAATGGCTTCAGTTAAAAAATACAAATAATGGCTTCTTTACTCTTTGTTTCTCACCCAACATGAAACTCATAGTAGACACCGGAGATTAACCAGACAGTAGATAGATACTATTGATTGCGGCCCCGATATGTACCCCACAACCATTTAAAAACTCAAGTTTGACCATTAGTTTGGAGCTGAGTCAGAGTCTAATCGATGAACAGGACGATAAAGTAGCATGTAATATTAAGCGATGCATAACATAAGCAGACACGAAAGAGTGCGACCTCTCTTGCGGATCCATGTAGTCCTCGAGGTCATCTGCTCGGTTGATGATGGTAATGCAGTTTTCATGGCTGCCGGCGGCGGGGAAGAAGATCTGAGGCGGCGAAAGACAGTCTGGAGGCCGGATCCCTGCTGTGCTGGACCCTTCTATTGTTGGAGCAGCTGAGCTGGGGTGGACAACGGCACAGCAGGAGTGGGACAAACCACACAAGGTTTTCTTTGACAACTATCTGTAAGAGAAGTAATTCTGTAAGGGCTTGTTTGAATTTGAGGATTCTAACAATGCATGGATAGGAAATAGATAGGAATAGGATAGGAATGCACGTGCAAAATAGAGAATTTAAAAACATAGGATTTCTGCCAATCTGGGTGTTTGATTCACAACAATTGGAAGATCACGGGATGGAAAAAAACATGGTGAGTGTGGGTGTCAAAACCGGCGGATCTCGGGTAGGGGGTCCCGAACTGTGCGTCTAGGAGGATGGTAATAGGAGACAAGGGACATGATGTTTTACCCAGGTTTGGGCCCTCTTGATGGAGGTAAAACCCTACGTCCTGCTTGATTGATATTGATGATGTGGGTATTACAAGAGTAGATCTACCATGAGATCAAGGAGGCTAAACCCTAGAAGCTAGCCTATGGTATGATTGTTGTTCGTCCTATGGACTAAAGCCATCCAGTTTATATAGACACCGGAGAGGGCTAGGGTTACACAGAGTCGGTTACAATGGTAGGAGATCTACATATCCGTATTGCCAAGCTTGCCTTCCACGCCAAGGAAAGTCCCATCCGGACACGAGACAAAGTCTTCAATCTTGTATCTTCATAGTCTTGGAGTCCGGCCGATGATGATAGTTCGGCTATCCGGACACCCCCTAGTCCAGGACTCCCTCAGTAGCCCCTGAACCAGGCTTCAATGACGACGAGTCCGGCGCGCATATTGTCTTCGGCATTGCAAGGCGGGTTCCTCCTCTGAATAATTTATAGAAGATTGTGAACACCAGGATAGTGTCCGGCTCTGCAAAATAAATTCCACATACCACCGTACAGAGAATAATATTTACACAAGTTCAATCTGCTGACGTATTTTGTGGCGTGACGTCACACCACTACCAAGCCTTTACTCGAATTGTTTTTATTGTACCACCTCAGCGTGTTTAGCGAAGCGGTTTCCTTGGCATGTCTTGTCGAAGCAGAGATCGTGTTCCCCTTATTCCGGGATTCCCATCAATACGGACGTGGGTAACCCAACCGCGCCATTGATTGCGGCGCGTGGGAGATAAGCGAGTTTTATCAGGCCGGTGGGGACGCATGGTTTCATCCGCCCATATAAGGGGATAAAGATCCAACCCTTTACCTACGCCTTCTTCCTCCTTTGCTTATCCATCTCCGCGAACTCGAGCTCCAGCGCCCAAGTCCGCACATCTCACCTCAACCTTCTCCAACTATGTCCGGAGCGGGAGGCAAGTGGATGGCCTCCTCCGTTACAGAGGGGCACATCCAGAAGCTGCGTAGCGCCGGATATCTGTCCAGTGACATCATGCACCGGCTCCCCGACGAGGGGGAGCTCATCCCCACCCCCAGGCCCCATGAGAGGGTAGTATTCCTTTCCCATTTCCTCCACGGACTGGGCTTCCCACTCCATCCCTTTGTCCGGGGGCTCATGTTCTACTACGGCCTGGATTTCCATGATCTGGCCCTGAATTTCATCCTCAACATCTCGGCATTTATCGTCGTGTGTGAGGCCTTCCTCTGCATCCAGCCCCACTTTGGCTTGTGGCTCAAGACCTTCAGTGTCAAGTCGAAGGTTGTGAAGGGCAGCCAAGCGGAGTGCGGAGGCGCCATGGTGGGCAAGATGCCCAACGTTACTTGGCTCGAGGGCACCTTCGTGGAAAACATTAAGGGGTGGCAATCGGGGTGGTTCTACATCACCGAGCCGCGTGACCCTGAATGGGCAGCGGCCCCCGAATTCAGATCTGGCATCCCCATACGGCTCACCTCCTGGAAAGAGAGTGGCCGGACATGGGGTGATTCGGAGGAGCTGACCGGACTTCAAGCCTGCATCCAAAAGCTAGTGAACAAGAAGCTCAAGCTTGTCAACGTAGTCCAGGTCATGCTCATCCGCCGGATTCTCCCGTGCCAACAACGGGACTTCAATATGTGGGAGTTTGATCTGGCGCAGCACCAGACTTTGAGCGGGCTCTTCGACACTACGTACGAAGAGGCCTGGAGGGTGCTGTTTAAGGGCGCCGAGGCTCCCGCATCCGCTACCGAAGATCACGGATTCAACTTGCAGCGTCCAGCTAGTGAGGTAAGCGATTTTGCCCTTTACAGGACACTTTTTTTCCATAGTTTGACTCTATGCGGGATCTAAACTCCCTCTCCTTTGACAGGACTGGCTGAAGAAGGCCGAGCAGACTAACTGTCCAGCCCATTTGCCAGAAGACCCAACGGACGCCCGCTTAACGGGGATGCTGGTTCCGGCACCCCACGTGGTGCCGGAGAAGAAGGCCAAGAAGAAGGCCACGGGCACTCGAAAGAGTTCCCGTTTTCAGGTGTCATCGGACGATGACTCCGAGGCGGACTCCTCCCACGAAGGTGAGGAGGAGAAGAAAGAGGCCTCTCCCAGCGGGGGGAGGGAAGAAAAGGAAGGCCTCTACAACGAGGGAGGCCGAAGGGTCCAAGAAGGGAAGGACTCTTCCCCCGGACTGCTCTGCCAACGTTGGCGACGACGACGAGGATTGGCCTCCAAGGGCCAAGCCCCTGGCGAGATCGTAAGTATCTGGACTCCCGAATAACTTCATGATTTTTCTTTTCGCCACATGGTGTCTTTCTAATGCCGCATACAACCCCGCAGTCCGCCCAAGGATGATCTTCCCGCTTCGTCGAGCGGGTCCTTGGGTGCGTCGGATATGGATTCCCTTTCGACCGCCTCCACCCCCCGTGATGCGGACGATGCCGAGGTGGGATCCCGGGAAGGGACCCGCCAGGAGGAGGGGCCCTGGAGGTGCCGCAGGGCAACCTCCCGGACTTTGCACCGGACTCCGCACCGGAACCTGTAGTGGCTCCGCAGTCCGGCGGGTGGCCCCTTCATAAGAAGGGCAAGACCGTGACACCGGCGGCCTCCGTCCAACCGGAGGCGCCGGATAGCTTGCTGGAGGCGCTCACGGCGCTTCCATCAAAGAGGAACACCGCACCGTCATGAGTGCGGTGATTCAGAAGGTTCAGCTCGCCAAGAGCGGGCTGACCGAAGCCTGCAGCAGCCTTCTAACAGGCTTTGAGGTAAGAATTTTGATATATGTAAAATAGTACCGCATAGACAGTAGCCCCTGATGCTCGGTTCGGTGTTCGGAAAGAAAAGCCGGACTGAGGATCTAAAAAGATATACGCAGGAGTCATAAAAAATATGTCAATATGGGATTGCAGGCTGTGCTGCTGACCTCTGCCGCACTGACTGCGGAGGTCAATACGTTGAAGCAAAGCCTCGGGCGGTCCGAGAACGAGCTCGGCCGTGCCAAGAAGCAGCTCGAGGACAAGGAAGGTGAGTAACACCTTATTAAAATTGTACCTTATAGAAAAGGATTTGGTTGCAAGAAGAATGACAAGGATAACGTGGGTATTGCAGGGGCCACGAACGAGGTGGCGGCCCTGAAGGAGGCGGTGTCCGCGGCCGAACGTAATGCGGCCGCGGAGCGCACCGAGCAAGAGAAGTAGGAGGCGCGGGTGGCGAAGGTACAACAAGAGCTCCAGGCTCTCGTGGAAAAACATGAGAGTTTGGAGCGCGACTCGAAGACTCGAGAGTCCGAGCTTGCATCGGCTCTTGAGAGTGCCAAAGCCGCTAAGGCCGAAGCCTACAAGGCCCTCCAGGAAATCGAGGCGTTGAAGAAAATAGTGGCGGGTAAGGCATTTTTCATGCAAAGTAAGCATGTGAGTGTGAATTACCTATCACTTACCCGAATTCGGAGCTCTCCAGGAGCGTTCGCAGATCTACCCCGCAGCGTGTCCGATGCTACCGCTTTCTATAGGGCCAAGGAGGGGAGCTCGACGAAGAAGGTCTTCTGGTCTCAGTATGCTGAGGTCGGACATCCGGTGCCCCTTAGCGACCAACTGAAGCAGCTGGTCGAGCTCCACAAGGTGGCCGAACAAGCCATGAAGGGCCTCATAGTTCAGCTGTGGCCTAAGGAGGCCATGCCTGGGAGCTACTTTGGCCTGGTGCGGCGGCTGGTGGATGCGTGTCCATGGGTTGAAGTCATCAAGCACTCCGCCTGTATTGAAGGTGCCTGTCAGGCCCGTGCCTGCGCAAAGGTGCAATAGGGCAAGATGGATGCTGAGAAGCTTGTGACGGACGCGCCACTGCCGGGCAAGGAGTATCGCATGCCCGAGATGTATTATAAGAGTGTCCTGAAGGGTGCCCACATTATTGCGGGTGAGTGCTCCAAAGATGTAATATTTGAGTAGACTCGCATTTTCTTATCCTGTGCGCTGAAAACTTTGTTCATATGTGCTAAGCAACACTTGTTAATTTAAAATATTACCTTCTGTGCGGCCGTTTATCAAATCTGAGAGATGGCAAGTCGTCGGCTTCAGCCCCCATGCCACGAGTGCTGGGGTGTTCGGGATAAATTTGAGAACTCTTGTTCCCATTTTTGGGTCCATCTAGGGAGGCGCTCAACACAACGAACGAGGCAACCGGACTTATAATGCTTGAACACTCTCACTTAGCCATAGAATTCTATAATTTTAAATTTCGGCGAAGCCCCTAGTGTTCGGAAGGCCGAATTTGGGGCGCTATCCACGCCTGGGCCGGACAAAGCCGGTTCCTCGCTCTAAGCGGCATAAGTCTTTAGGGACTCGAAAAAGACCTCTCGAACAGCGACCGGCTCTCGCCTCATCATGACGGTCAGTTTTAGCTTTCTCCACTAAGGCACTCGCCCATCTCAACTGGGGCGCAATCACAGTGGTTCTCCCAGTGCTACCTTAGCCGATACAACGGAACGTAAGGTACCAAAACATGGGAGCCGGGCAAACCCAACTATTGACCCAAGGCATGATTCGGAGCCGATGCATATAATGCTATAAGTTCGGGGTGCCGCACTTGTGAAAGTGTTCGGACTTATCACACCATGATGCGGGAAACATAAGCCCCTGGTGTATTTAGCTGTACCAAAGTGTACGGATGCAACATGTCATAGATGAACATATGTATAAGAAAGAAATGCAATTATAAGAAAAAAGGTGCTGCAGTGTTTATTCAAGAAATACTACTGTGAATGCAGAACGATACAAATAGTGCGATAAGCAAGGGATGGGACTATTAAACATGTCCCCCTCCAGGGGTAGGCTGCGGAATGGTGTATAAAACAGATTAAATGCTCGTAATGGAGACCACCTGGATATTCGTCATAGCCTTTCTCCTTCCCTGGTTGTTGCATCGTGAGTTCGGCGGGTCTACTGCCGGACAGGGCCTCTGATGAACGGAGTCCTGTGGGTAAAAAAAAGGAAAAGAGAAAAAAAGAAGAACGACACACTTGAGAGCCCCTGGTGTGGTTAAGCCGCGTTCTGGGCCTATCGTGGTCGTGCCCCTCCCCCTATGCCCATGGTATCTCCAGAGCGTAATGATGTACGCGAAGGACCAGTCTTGCAATTTTGCAGGGGCTGGGGTTGGGGCCGCATTGCTACGCGTGCTCAGAACATGCCAGGTGGTCTTGTTGTAGGTTACTCCGGGCGCGTTTAGCTGTGTCCGGCCGCTTAACGGCCGGACTCGAGAATTGCCTTAAGAGGCTGCACTGTGCTTCTGCCGCGAGAGCCGCTGTATGTTCCTCCGTTCGGAGAGAGCGTTCAGTGTTTCCGTTGACCGTGATGACTCCTCGAGGGCCTGGCATCTTGAGCTTGAGGTATGCGTAGTGCGGCACCGCGTTGAACTTTGCAAATGCGGTACGTCCGAGCAGAGCATGGTAGCCGCTGCGGAACAGAACTATGTCGAAGATTAACTCCTCACTTCGGAAGTTATCCGGAGATCCGAAGACCACTTCCAGTGTAACTGAGCCTGTACAATTGGCCTCTACACCTGGTATAACGCCTTTAAAGGTCGTCTTTGTAGGTTTAATCCTTGAGGGGTCTATGCCCATTTGCGCACTGTATCCTGATAAAGCAGGTCCAGGCTGCTGCCGCCGTCCATCAGGACTCTGGTGAGGTGAAATCCATCGACGATTGGGTCTAAAACCAATGCGGTGAATCTGTCGTGGCGGATGCTGGTGGGGTGGTCCCTTCGATCAAAAGTGATCGAGCAGGAGGACCATGGGTTGAACTTCGGGGCGACTGGCTCCATCGCGTATACATCCCTGAGTGCACGCTTCCGCTCCCTTTTGGGTATGTGGGTTGCTTATATCATGTTCACCGTCCGCACTTGTGGGGGGAAACCCTTCTGTCCTCTATTGTTCGGCGGTCGGGTCTCTTACTCGTCATCGCTATGCAGCCCCTTGTCGTTGTTTTTGGCAATTAGCTTGCCTGCCTGCTTGAATACCCAATAGTCCCTGTTGGTGTGGTTAGCTGGCTTTTCGGGGGTGCCATGTATCTGGCACGAGCGATGGAGTATTCGGTCCAAATTGGACGGACCCAGAGTAGTTCTTTTGAATGGCTTTTTCCGCTGACCGGGTTTAGAGCCTCTGAATATGGCATTGACTGTCGTATCCTCACTATTGTCGCTGTTAATGCGGCGTTTGTTCTTGTTGCGACGCGACCTGCCATTGGGGTCCTTGATATCCGGACTGCCAGAATTTTTGCTGAGGTTGTTGCTGCGGGCTAGCCAGCTGTCCTCTCCCGCGCAGAAGCGGGTCATGAGTGATGTGAGGGCTGCCATGGATTTCGGCTTTTCCTGTCCCAGGTGCCAAGCAAGCCACTCGTCGCAGATGTTATGTTTGAAGGCCGCGAGGGCCTCCGCATTCGGACAGTCAACGATTTGATTTTTCTTAGATAAGAACCGTGTCCAGAATTGTCTGGGCGATTCGTCTGGCTGCTGAATTATATGGCTTAGGTCGTCAGCGTCTGGTGGTCGCACATACGTGCCCTGGAAGTTATCAAGGAATGCGGCTTCCAGGTCCTCCCAACACCCAATTGATTCTGCTGGCAAGCGGTTAAGCCAATGCTGAGCTGGTCCTTTAAGCTTGAGCGGGAGGTATTTGATGGCGTGAAGATCATCACCGCGGGCCATGTGGATATGAAGGAGATAGTCTTCGATCCAAACCGCGGGGTCTGTTGTGCCATCATAAGATTCAATATTCACGGGTTTAAACCCTTCGGGGATTTGATGATCCATTACTTCATCTGTGAAGCATAGTGGGTGTGCGGCGCCTCTGTATTGGGCTATATCACGACGAAGCTCAAAAGAGCTTTGTCTACTGTGTTCGGCTCGGCCGGACTTGCTGTGTCCGGCGCGACGGTTGTCGTCACGTATCATGGGGCGCCCACGCGATCCATAGATCGATCTTGATTGTCTTGCCTTATCCTCCAATATATCTCGCATGTCTAGAGCGTTCCCCTGTGGCCTTGTGCTTTTCGAGCGATGCCGGGGTACGGTTCTAGTGGAGGGTCTAGAGGCCTCTCTGTCGCGGCCACGGGGTGGTCGGTCAGCCGTATTGTCTGCTGGTGATGCAGGTTCATATGCCTCCTCCTCTAATCGGGGGAGCAGCTTGCGTTTAGGGTAGCTTTTGGAGGGGCGTTCGAGCTCATGCTCTTCGGCCGCAAGGACTTCAGTCCATCTGTCGGCTAGCAGATCTTGATCAGCTCTAAGCTGTTGCTGCTTTTTCTTGAGGCTATTTGCCGTGGCCATAAGCCTGCTTTTAAAACGCTCTTGTTCGACCGGATCCTCAGGTACGACGAATTCATCGTCGTCGAGGCTTGCCTCGTCTCCGGAGGGAGGCATGTAATCCTCTACCTCTTCGTCTGCCGCTCTCTCATGAGGGATGGCGTCTCCGTCCTCCTGTGCTGAATCTTGCTGGAGGGGGTTGTATTCGGCACTGTCTGGGGTGTTATTATCTCCGGTGCCGGAATCTCCATTCTTGCTGTGGCGGGATTTAGAGCGGCGCCGCTGACGACGACGCTTGGGCTGTTTCTTGGAGGGGTCATCCTCCGCTGTTCCTTCGCCATTCCCATCCTTTGGGATATCCACCATGTATATGTCATATGATGAGGTGGCTTTCCAGTGCCCAGTAGGCGCTGGTTCTTGGTCGTCTCCCGCATCGTCGTCCATACCGTCGATGTCTTCGGAGTCGAAGTCTAGCATGTCGGTTAGATCGTCGACAGTGGCTACTAAGTGGGTGGTGGGTGGGCTTTGAATTTCTTCATCGTCCGCATCCCAACCGTCCTGACTGTAGTCCGGCCAGGGCTCTCCTGATAACGAGAGATACCTTAGCGAACTCAAGATGTCGCCGAAAGGTGAGTGTTGAAAGATGTCCGCAGCGGTGAACTCCATGATCGGCGCCCAATCGGATTCGATTGGAGGGGGCGCGGGAGGTTCGGAGTCCGGCGAGGAGTCCGGCGCCTCGGAGTCACGAGCTTCACGAGGGACAAGGTCAGTATTCGGCTCCATCACCATAAAGGTTGCAGCCCCCGAGGCGGTGTCTAGCCACCCGTCATCGATCTGCGCAGCCGGCTCCGAATTGAGGGTCGGAGCGGACTCGTGTGCGGCCTCCAGGGCACTGTCCGGCTGCAGAGCTAAATCATGCCCATCGTGACAGTGCGGCACGCTCGGCTGTGGCTCGAATCCATTGAAGATCAAGTCTCCGGGGATGTCAGCCGTGAAGTTCAAACTTCCAAATCTGACCTGACGGCCAGGGGCGTAGCTTTCGATCTGCTCCAGATGGCCAAGCGAATTGGCCCGCAGTGCAAAGCCGCCGAATACGAAGATCTATCCGGGGAGAAAGGTCTCACCCTGGACTGCATCGTTGTTGATGATCGAAGAAGCCATCGAGCCTATCGGTGACGACACAGAGGAACTCTCAATGAAAGCACCAATGTCGGAATCTCCACCGGCGGATCTCGGGTAGGGAGTCCGAACTGTGCGTCTAGGCGGATGGTAACAGGAGACAAGGGACACGATGTTTTACCCAGGTTCGGGACCTCTTGATGGAGGTAAAACCCTACGTCCTGCTTGATTGATATTGATGATGTGGGTATTACAAGAGTAGATCTACCACGAGATCAAGGAGGCTAAACCCTAGAAGCTAGCCTATGGTATGATTGTTGTTCGTCCTATGGACTAAAGCCATCCGGTTTATATAGACACCGGAGAGGGCTAGGGTTACACAGAGTCGGTTACAATGGTAGGAGATCTACATATCCGTATTGCCAAGCTTGCCTTCCTCGCCAAGGAAAGTCCCATCCGGACACGGGACGAAGTCTTCAATCTTGTATCTTCATAGTCTTGGAGTCCGGCCGATGATGATAGTTCGGCTATCCGGACACCCCCTAGTCTAGGACTCCCTCAGTGAGATTAAGTCAAACCACAAGAAAACATACGGTTATAATGCTATCATGCTACTATCTCTTAGTCTTGTGCTTGATGAGTAGGAATTTGAAAAGGAGGACAAGTGAAAATTAAAATTCCTACATTTTTTCTTTCAAGGAGACACTAAAGGAACAAATCCTACAGTTTTCCTTTGCTCCATTCCTTTGAACCAAATTCATGAATAGTAGTACCACAGAAAACTTTCCAATTCCTATGTTTTTCATTCACTTTTCCTTTCAAGCACTGTCGATTCTAGTAGGCAGGCTTGAGCAAGGAAAAGTCTACACTAAAAAATGTTTTTTTGCTACTTCTATTACTTTGGACCCAGGCCACTACCCTACTAGCTCAACTCCCAGGGCCATTGACAAATGCACAGCTCAAACGCGCAGAGACAAATAATGATGGCGTTCAAGAGAGTCCATCACGGATAGCTAAGTTGCTTGGTACCTCACTACTTGTCATATAGTAGGATAAAATAATCATATTTCCCGTTACTACGTGTGCTAAGTGGACAATATATATAGCATGTAGAATAAAAAAGAGATGCAACAAGTGTACAACCTCTTTGGAGAAGCCATGTCGATCTCAGCGTGATTGGGTTGGCCGGTGAGGATGCTCTGGCTGACTTGGCTGTCGGAGGAGGGGAAGAAGATCTTAGGCGTCTGGAGATGGAGCCCGATGTACTGCTCAGCTGTGATGGAGGGTTTTGTCGTTGGAGCAGCTCCGGTGAGTTGTACGACACCGAGGCTGAAGCAGGACAAGAGAGACAACGTTAACCTGAGTGGAATTCTAATAGCATCTCCAATACATGACGTAAAATATATAACCACAAAGTGCTAGATGTAAAATACATCAGCCGCTCATCTCTGAACTTAACTGTCAAAACTGAATTTAACTGTCGAAACTGAACTTAACTGTCGAAACTGAATTTTGCCGTCGAAACTGAATTTTACTGTCGAAACTGAATGCACTAGCAAGATGAGGCTACACGTCAGTCGACTGACTTTTCCATCTCTAGTCAGTCGATTTTGCAGCCGTTGGATACGAAATCAAGGGCCTACAGTTCATATTCAACCTCCACCCCCCTGAGCCGCCAGCAACCACCAGCCAAACAACAGCCCCCCGCCGCCCGCGGCCGGCGGTGCATCGCCTCGCCCGCCCCAAAAACACTCCCCACCGCTGGTCCTCCGCCGCCCCGGCCATCCCTCTAGCCCCCCCGGTGCCGAGCTTTTTCTCTGGCGATCCCCACGCCACCGCCCCACCACCGTCCCCACCTCGAACCCTAAGATAGATAGTGGGGTACCTCTCCGGCGAGGCCCCCTTCCCGCTGCGGCTGGTTCTTCTTTCACCCTGGCGAGCCCCCCACCCCCTAAAAATCGAGTGACCCAAAATTCGATTAAGTCGACTGAAGTGTAGCTAAATCGGAGCAGTATCGCAAGCAAGAGCAAGAGCGAGAGCAGCAGCATGAGCAAGAGCAATAACAAGAGCAGACCAGGTAGGGGACCGAGAGCAAGAGTAGAGCAGCAGCGCGAGCGAGAGCTAAAGCAGCAGCAGCTCCTACTGATGTGGACGTTGCCGCAGAGGGAGCGACGCCATGGAGGAAGTGGTTGGCGACGCCGCCATGGATGGAGCCACGCCGTGTCGGCTCGGGACCGAGCGCCGGCAGCACCGTGAGATCGAATCAAGAAGAAAATGCGGCGATTAGTCTACAACATCTTTGGTGGCACTGATTAGGCCGCAACTTCATCCGAGGAAACGGTGATTATGATGCTCTTCCGCTGGTGCAGGTGAAGACGGCGGTGTGGGAATGGAGGTGGCGCGAAAGACGAGGGGAACATCAGGGCAGCTCCTTGGAGGTGGAGGACGGGGTGGCTGAACCGTGGGACGACGAGATCGACGACGGATCCTCATCCAGTATGGTGGATGAGGGACGTCGAGGTGTTGCTGTGGACGGCGTCATCGGGGAAGAGGCTCCGGCTGGGTGGCGGGCGGAGCGGGGTGTGGGGCTTCATCGCGGATTTTCGCGGCCTCGGTGTATGAATGGGTGGGCGGATGGGATGGGAGTGGGGAAGACGCGGTTGTCCGAAATGTGGGGTAAGTTACGAAAGTACCCCCAGCGATTTGAGGCGGTTCTTTCGGTTCAGGGGTACCACGGGCATTTCACGTGTCGGGATTTCACAGGAGGTGGGACTTTTTGCGCGCATTGTAATTTCGGAATAGCAAGGCGCGGGTTGAGATGGAGGGAGTTGTCGGAGCACAACGAGACAAAGATATATCTTGAATATTTTGGGCTAACAAGGCGCGGGTTGAAATTTCCGGACAAGCCTAACGTGTACTGTACCAAATCAATTCGCACTAAAAATGTCATTCAAAACTTTGAATTCATGTCATGTTCAATTAAAATATTTCGCTACGTGTATAATGAATGCAACCTACTACTCAAATGAACGTTTTAGTGCATTCCAAATGTATATACTACCGCTTCAATATGAACTAAATTTGAATTCGTTTCTCTATTTGAATAAGATCTACATTAATGATTGTTGTGAAGTCAAAGCATTTGAATTCGTTTCTCTGTTTTAATAAGATCTACAATCATCATTATTGTCAAGTTAAACCATCGTTTGTGTATTATCTTCACATCACACCACATGATTAGTCTCGAGTTACATATGAACTATGTGTACTATATGAACTCGAACTCAATTTTTTGAATCCACTTTATGTTGATTTCAAATCACATTACATTTCTAGCTCTAGCTAGATCTTCATAATCTAAACCATGTCTCATATGTATAATGTGTTTATCACATTATGTAAGGTGCCCCGCCCCCTACGCCTACAAGTATTTAGATGTGAGTTGCAAACACCACACATTACCACAAATTCAAATAAAATGTGAGAATGTTCGATATATAGTATTGTTTAGATTGTTCGATATTTAGTTGTAAGCTGCAAACGCCACACATTATTACAAATCCAAATAAAATATGAGATTGTTTGATGTATAGTATGGTTTATATTGTTCAACATTTGGCTGTGAGTTGCAAACGCCATGCATTATCACATTATGGTATAACATGTGCACAACACGCGTATCACCGCAATATTCATGCATGCATATGTTTAAAACACTATGATCTCCTATTCAAATATATGAATCCACTTTCATATCAAATTATGATCTTTGTTAGTCTCTTACACCCACACAATCCTCTAACCTTTGTAGCTACCACTAACTTTCTCTCATGCATGCACACGCACTCCTCACCCTCCCCCTCCCTCGGCATTCTATCCACCAGGCACATTCATTTTTTTCTTTAGGTCATTCTCCCAGAGTCTCCACAACTCCTTTCCAACACACACCGATCGATAAACCTCTCCAGCGATGCCTGCCTACAACATACACACACACACCTTCAATCTCCTCCTTTATGTGTCCTTGCCTCGTGTCTCTCATCCAGTCACACACACGTGTAAACTCTCGCCCCTCTTTTCATCGATCTCACAACCACACACTCCTCCCCCTATCTAGCTAGTAGTTGGGCCTCTCGCACCACCTCCTAGCTCCATTCTCTCTGTCTATCCATCTCGCTAGGCCTTATTTGCCTCTAACAAATGGATGTACACCGACCGATCTCCCGATATACATATAGCTAGCTAGGTCCTTATAACTCGTTTTTACCCACGCGTCGATCGATCTACCTCATTAGTTATGTCTCTCTTCCTCCGACAAACAACAATTGATCTATCGATCTAGTTAGGTTTGCTTACCAAACACATGGTTCCCCTTCATCATCCATGGATGCGTCCCGATAGATCTATCACGCATAGACACACACAGAAACACATCCCCACTCTTATTGATAACATTGTAGTTCCACCCTCAGTTTGTCTAGTAGGCCTCTCCCACCATCTTCGAGAAGCAACTCCATCACCCATCCACCACTCTACCCCTCTCCCTCCCTCCCTCTCTCCTCTCTCTCTGTCCCATCATATTTCCCGTCCTTCAGTTATGTATGGATGTCGACCAATCTCCCTCAAGACATAGCTGGGTCTCTCCTTCTCCCCACATATACGAGTCGTTCTACCTCTATAGTTAGGCCTCTGCCTACCCCTCCCCCACCCCCCTCCACACACACCGATACATCGAGCGCTCTAGTCATGTCTCCCTGCCACACACAAACTTGACCTGTGCCCTCTGACGTTCCGGTAGGTCAGTCGCCCTATATCTTTGACTTGCACACACAAACAATTTTGATGGCTCTCTTCATCGATCTCGCACCCACCCACTTGATCCTCTCTTCGACTCTATCGATATCTATGACCCCTCCCTCTCTTCTCGTGGATCGCCCGACCCTCTATATATGATATGGATAGGCCTCCATTTCACATACATTGCATGCAAAATTTTGTTTGAGATGTCATCGACACATATTCCCACAAATACATTCATGAAATCACCCCCAAACAAAAAACACTCACGAACGCGGTTTGTATCTCTCACACACAGCCATGTAGGTGGGGGACGTGCACGAAGAGAAGAGGTGCATGCACGACACATGTACTACCGTCTCTTTCCCAACCACACCCGTGTGGGTACACGGTGGAGCTCATTTCTGTACGAAAAGGCATCCCACGTGGTAATTTGGCACGTGTACTGGTTGTCCACTTGGTGGAGGGAGGATCGTCTACCACGGGTGAATAAACAAATTGTGACTTGACGCGTTATGTTAAAAAAGAGGCAAACCATGTGGGGCCTACCTTAGTGGCAAGGCTCTATACACTGGAGTACTTTTGATGTGTCCCGTCAACTCACAGAACAAGGAGAAGCTTGCTTAGTATGCCGTCTCCCCTGCCCACGGGCGCGGTGGCTCGCAGGATGAGGTGAAGCTTGCTTAGTACTGTACGCCTTATGCCCGCTCCCTCGCCCATGCGCGTGGTGGCTCGCAGGACGAGGAGAAAAATTTACTAGTCCATCTGTTCACTCCTCGTCCCTACTATCTTGGTTATAGAGATTATATCATATTGTTTGGAATATATATGTCCTTTAGTAGATTTCAATATGAACTACTAGTACATACTCCAAACACTGATGTATATAGACGTATTTTAGAGTGTAGATTCACTCATGTTTCTCCGTATGTAGCACTCTCCCTTGCCCCTTGACCCTCGCCCACATTGTGGACATGCAGCAATTCATTTGGTCTCATATAGCCAGAACGATATATACTGTACTACCATTATTGCTCGACTTCCCGAAGAGGCAAAGAGCCAATCGCAAGGTTAATATTTTGGAGATGCCAAGTGCAAGGTTATAGGAGAACGAGTAGTAGGTGCCGCGTCATTTATAAATGAAGTTTTTTTCTTCAGTGGCACGTATGCAATATGATAGGTTCATATGGAGAGAAAAGGAAACCGCTCCACTATATACATAGTCAGGACGGGCCAGCCTACACAGTTTCTTGCTGGGGTTGCTCTCTTCACATTCTCTCGCATAAAACGACTGTGGCCACATCTCTAACATCCCGGCAGATCACGTCCGCCAGGGGAAGGGGTGGATGCTTAGTGTAGATGCGGTCACCGTCGCCAATAGCGAAAACCCACTGTCGGCACGTCCCGATCAGGGGTCCCCGCCGTTCTCTCTCACAAAGACGGTGAGGTTGCCATCGTCCCTTGCTCACTGCCGCGACGTGGGCAGTTGCTGCCTCCCGCCGCCCTCCTCAAGGTTGAGCTACGTCCCGACATCCCTCAGGTACAACTCCCTTTACAGCCGGCTTACACCACTGCTCCAGCTGCCCACATCACTCCATGTGGATATTTCTCTACTTCTTTGCCCCGCACATACCTCTACTGGCTTCTACATACTGTACTTTTGTGAGTTTATGTCTCATCAACTAGTCCCAATAATCTTATTCTAATCACGCTTCTTCAATTTCTTTGCCATAGGGATGCTCATCTTGATTTTGGCGAAACTGCACAAAATGATCCGATGGTCAAAAGGTTACAAACTTCATTTTTTAGGAAGTTCGAACGTTGCCAGCAAATTGAAGCCTGGTTAGGGTTCACGGTTCAAGGGCCAGGGACTGCATGGATCATTTTGTTCTTTAGCTGCCTCTGTTCCAAAATAAGTGTCAACTTTAGTAGTAGTACAACTTTGTACTAGAGTTTGCATAAAGTTGAGACACTTATTTTGGAACGGAGGGAGTACATATTTGCTATGATCCGTCAATCATTGAGATGCAATAGCATGCATGTTAGTCTCCTTTGTATTTGATGAAATGTTGCAACGGGCAACCTTGGACGCAAGATACATGTAACAGAAGCTGGAAGCTTCAAAGCATTGTCCAAATTTATCTCGCTGATAAATTACAGTACGTACTATACTACTACTTCCTCCGTTCCTAAATATAAGTCTTTGTAGAGATTTCACCCTCAACCACATGCAGATGTATATAGATGCATTTTAAGTGTAGATTCATTCATTTTGTTCCTTATGTAGTTCACCTAGTGGAATCTCTACAAATACTTATCTACTAGTAATAGCTAGCCCCCTCTACTAGGAATTCTCTATCCTCTCCTTGAGCCACATCATCAAAATTAATGTAGCCGTTAGATGAACTAAATCAGTCCATAATAGCCGTCTGATCTAGACGTTGAGAGGCTCCGCACTAAGGCACATACAAGCATGCAGAAATACCATGGCATGCATGTGAGTGGGTTTTAAATCACATCAACATGTCTGCATGCAAGCATGCACCGGTAGCATGCATGTAAGTGAGCTTTTAAGTCCCATTAACATGTCAAAAAGAAAAATATAATCCCATTATGCAGTAGGAGTTGGCAGATCTTTTTTCCTTACGTCGGATGATCTAAATAATGATGGGAGTTTTTAGTTTGGCTACCACATTTGTCATGCGGTTATAGAGTTTTTTTTAGTTCTATGAAATCGATAATTTTACGCAGAGAGATATACGTCTGTTCCGCGGCAACGCGTGGGGACTCATCTAGTATTTAGGAACAGAGGGAGTACTATGTAAAGAGTTAGGTGTCGCACGGTGTCCAGAAAATATGGTGATAATGTGAGGTGGGCCATGTAATCACTGAGCATGCGTGTTTTCACTGCTCTTGCACTCCTCCGCTGTAAGAATGGAGAAAATTGTAATCTAGTAGTACCTCCTTTCACCGAAAGCGTGGGACATCCAGCAGTCCTACCACCTTAGTAATAAAGACCAATGAGCCGTCAAATCACATAGACCGAGCAGTAAGTTGGACAGACGAAGCAACCATCACTCTTACGCAAGTGAGAGATCGCGTCCGCTCTGCCCGGGCATGAATGCGGCACCGATTCTTTGGAGCGGTGCTGACCATTTCGGGCAAGAAGCGCGCGGGGGCGATGGAGGGGCTTTGGGTGGGCTAGGCTGGTCAGGAGCGGGCGCGGCAGCTGTCCGCCTGTCCCTACCGGACACGCCCGGAAACGAGAGGATGCACCAACTCTCACGGCTAAAATCATACACTACACACCATCTCTCTGTAGGAGTAGGTCGATCTGTCGCTCTCTCTAACACACACATGCTGTTAAACACACACACACACACACGCACCTTGGTCCCACTGCACCTTCTAGCGTGACTTATTACACCTAGACGGAGGGAGTAGTAAGTACGAGATACGGTGGCACACTAACTTAGGTCGAATACAAGTGCCCAAAACTGTGTGCATGTTATAATAAGGATTCACTTAAAATAGTACGTGAGCAAACAGAGGGATCAACTGGACAGTGTTCCCGAGCAGTAGCGAGATGTGTGAGGTAAGATACACCGTTGGCACTCTTAATTTTTCTTATTAATTTGTTTGTTTCACCCTTTGACTGGTGGGACCCAACGTACTACATGGAGAGAGGTAAGGTGACTAAGGCTGCATCATTTCTGCACCACTATGGATAGTCTTACCACCAAAGCCACATGACACGATTATGATTTAAATCCCAATGACTCGCACACACACAAAAAAACACGGCATGCTTGTCACACGAATGCAGGAATGTATAAAAGGTTATTTTCTTCTCGTTGAACATAAGGGGAGGGTTGTGTAGATGGTTAGCCTGTTCGCTCATCAAACTTGAGGTCTCGGGTTCGATAACTACACTTGAGCATAATTTGTGCTAGGAGGATTATTTGACTGGTCAAAATGGATGGATACGGAGCTATACGATCTCGTAGTGACCGTACAATCATCTCATCACGTATAAGCTGCAGCCTCACGCTCCACACTCTCTCTCCAGTATATATATATATGCTGGAGCCTCAGCGCTTGTAGTTGCTCTCCTCACACTCTCTCACCCTCTCCAGATCTAAACAAGACTTTGTTGGCCTCTCTCTCCCCTTACTACTGGTCAAAGAGCCGGCAGGATCCGTCCGCCGGGAAGGGAAGGAGGCTTAACGCTGTCGCCGTCGGCGAGGGAGGGAATCCACTACCGGCGCAGCTGTTCACTTTCACCCAGCGGCGGCGCGGGAGGGCCTCCGACCCCTTATTCTTCGCCGCCGTCCCGTCGCCCACCGAACCACGCCCCAAGAACCTTAAGGTATAATTTACTTATTCCACATGCATTGCTCTAGCTGCATGTATACCATGAATCTAGGATGTGGTTCAAAGAGGAAAGGAGTGGGGGAAAGTAGTGGGAAAAAGTTGTATAGCATGAATCTAGGACGTGGTTCAAAGAGGAAAGGAAGGGGGAAAGTAGTGGGGAAAGTTGTATAGCATGAATCTAGGACGTGATTCACAGAGGAAAGGAATGGGGGAAAGTAGTGGTGAAAGTTGTATCGCATAAATCTAGGACGTGGTTCAAAGAGGAAAGGAAGGGGCGAAAGTACTAGTACAGACTGGCTATCCAGCACCTACGTTGGTCGAAAAGGAAAACAATGACAAACACAGTACGCACATCTGTAACAAACTGATCTTTTGTTTTGGGGGACAAGGCTGTAGAGTTTGAGCAGGACTAGATTTGCTGCGCTCACATAAGGAAAGGTGTCTAAAGATATCAAAACTGGGACCAACACAAATATGCTCATTGGTTGTTTGTTCTTTGTTGCAACAGACTGTGCATCACCACAGTACATCGGTAGATGCACATGGTGCTGGTGCGTCCACTGTCCCGTGCAACTCTTTAGCTATTGTTAATCTAAGGCCCTGTTTGGTTAAAAACTCCCTAGGCCCTACCTGCTTGGTTCCAGGCAGTAAACATGGACTAGAGGTTATTAAATGACATGCTAAAAGACCATGTTACCCCTAGTAATGAACTAATAGAGACAAGGTGTGATGCATGGCAGGGGCAACTATTGGAAAAAGTCCCAAAAAGACTCCCTCGGGGTCTTCTTTCTTTAGTCCCAAATGCCCACTTTTAGCCCCTAAAAGTCCCTCCTGTTTGGTTTAGATGGGACTGACACGGAGTTTTTTTAGTCCCTACACCAAAATGTCCCTGTAAACAAACACCCTCTAATAATACCGCTGGAAAATTGATGCAATGCCACAGTTAAAAGCAAATTACATGTTCAATGAATTTTATTGTTATATAATCTCTATGTCAATATTAATCAATGCCACTGTTTGAGAAATGCTATTGTCTTGCTTTCTTTCCCATTTAGATAAGGTAGATGCTTCCTTTTGTTGGCTTCTGTGTCATCCACCGTTATTGACCACTAGTTGTTTCCTTTGCACCTCTGTGTAAATAGGGTTATCTACTTCACCTTGTTGCCATTGTGACCTTTTGTTGCACTGCATAAAACACTTTTGTTTTAAGAGTGTTTTGTGCAGTTCAACCAAAATGTCACACTAACAATGTTGCTTGATTGCTTGATCTTAGTGGAACTGCACAAGAGGAGATCTTACTTCCTATCCGTGTTGGCAAATTTGGTTCAGATCTTCTTCTTGTGAGTTGTTTAAATTCCGCATCATGAGAGGTCAGTACTAGCCTTCTTTCACATGATTCTGTAGTGTGCTTTCATATGTTGTGCTACTTGTACGGTAATGTTGCTTGATTTTAGTGAACAGCACAAATGGAGACAAGACTTCCAATCTGTATGTGCACCATAATATCCCATTGAGGTAAGATAAGGATATTTCACAACTGTTGGCCTGTATTTTGCCACTTTCATCAGAAAATTAATGTCATTGTTTAGTGCTATACTTGTGCTCCCTAATTGACATGCCAAATCTTACATTGAAGGCGAAGCTTGTCTGTTATTGAACCAAGTGATGAAGGGGAAGAACAAGCAGAAGAAAAACAAAAATCAACTCCTGGTGCTGTAATGAAGCACTAGAACTGGGATGACACAAGTAATGATATAATTTTGCATCTTAATTTATTGCTATGGCTGGAACGAGCAATTGTTTTGCCACTAATTTGATGCCACTCTTAATGTAATACGTAATTATCTCTACTTGTGCAAACATGGATCTTCTTTGAAGATATCATATATTTTAGTGGAACTGCACAAGAAGATGTTGGATACATTAAACTAATCGAGGAGTATATAGTAAGCATGGCCACCACAGTAGATAGCAACTGATGGTTTCGGAGAAGTGCTTCATCTGTATGCTCTACACAATAAGCCTCCTAACAAAGGTTGGTACTCGCCCACTGATTTCATCCATATGATTGAGCTTTGTCATCTCTATTGGTGTTGTGCTACTGTTTAGATGCTGTCATGAAAAAGTGGTATTGTCCTTGAGAAGTGATTCATTTGTGTTGTTTTAAATATTTCCTTTCCTTTTTTTCAAGCAAACAAGGATGCTAGCATTTAGTTGTCCTCTTGTCTTTGTACAACAGGATCATCTCCCTTTGAAGAAGAATATGGAGTACGTGAAGTGACTAGTTCCGATTATGCCAGGATGAAGAAGCCCTGTCTATCTTCTCATCAGAAGGAGCAGTTGAAGGATGGTTACATTACTCCCCGCAAGACCAAACTAACTTCAGCTCAGAAGGACAGACAAATCTCCAATTTTTTTGATGTGATGCACGAGTACAATGTTGTTCTAGGATTCTTTCTGGTGAGTTCCATTTTTCTAAAAGTGTGCTCTACATGGACCATGTAGGTGCCTATTTAAACTGCCAGTTCATAGTACAGTTTGCTTTATACTAATCACTTTTTTTGTATTTGTGGAAACAGGGGTGCTCAGCTTGATTTCAAAGGGAACTGCACAAAATGTTCATGAATACATCAAATCATTCATTTCCACCACAAGAAAGGAGGTGCCGATAAGTTCAAGGCGTTGCAACATATAAGGGCGAAATCATACAAGCTACCCGTGAATTTGGTTGATTTTGGTGGAACTGCACAAAAAGGACAACTGGTTTATTTAGCACGAGGTGCCATGTCAATGTCCGAACTGATGGCAAACCCTGCCCATTCCACAATCATAGGCATTTGATATTTTGGAATGGGACAACCTTGTCAAATTTTGCTCCTTAATTTTAGCAAGAAGACATGCGTTTGATATTTTCGAATGGGATGCCCTTTGCTGTCAGCATCGTCGATCAATTTTTTTATTTATTCTTTAGTTGTGAAGTAAATATTGGCTCTGACATGTGAATCACTGAGATGCATAATCATCGAATGTTCTCTATGAATTGCCAGGCATGTGTGTTTGATTGCAATGTACAGGAATGCTAAAAAGTTGCTCAAACTCTTTGTACTCCTTCTGTTCCTTTTTACTTTGCACATTGTGAAAGTGCATACTTTTTTCTATAAGATTGGTCAAAGTAGAGATACTTTGACTGCAGACAAAACTTGTATGCAGACTAGAAAGGACCGGAGGGAGTACATGTGAAACTGCTGCAAACGAGGTGATCACCCTGGGAATAATGCTAGTATGTATTGTTTTGCATGTTCATCCAATGCCAGTGATACAAGAATTCGAACTAATCGAAATAATTTCATTCATACACAGTCGGATTTCATATAAACATGCCGGATTTCATTACATTTCATACATTCTTCAACTAAAAAGGGGTGCGCTGGAGGTATAATTAATGAACTGGAGCTACCCACGTGTGTCCGGCTGAGCCGAATAGAAGCTTAAGTGAGTTAACTGCAGGTGCAGTTGCCTAACTGACATGTGGCCCAGATGCCTGTTGGGCCCACATGTCAGTCAGCCAACTGCACCAACAGTTAAGTAGAAGCAGCGTACTTCTCCAACATAGCTCTCGAACTCCATGTCGCCGCCAAGAAGCTAATCGGCCGTCAATGGTCAACCCACCTAGCTTGGCTTCAACCGGAGGGTAGCAGCGGTGGCCTTACTTGGACCCGAGGGGCGGCGACCTACCATGTTCTACTCTTCCTCGTTTTCTGTGTGGCGCGGCCTCATTGGCAGTGGGGCGGGGCCTCGGCCAAGCCGACGATGTCCTCTGTGTCGTTGCTGGCAGGCGGTGCCTCGGCGGAGCGGTGGAAATCCTCCCCCTCATTGCCGGCAGGGTGGGGCCTCGGCTGAGCCGGCGATGTCCTCTGCCTCGTTGTTGGCGGGGCGGGGCCTCGGCGGAGCCGGCGGTGTCCTCTGCCTCGTTGTTAGCGCCACGGGGCCTCGGCGAAGCAGGGCCTCGTCGACACCAGCCGAGCAGGGACTCATCGGAGCCGACATTGTCCTCCGCCTCGTCCTCGGTCTCGCCAAACAGTGCCTCACCCGCTTCATCGCCCTCTTTGTAGGCGGTCGCAGCCTCCGCCACCCGCATGCGGTACCGCCAGCGCTCGAGGCAGCCCTCGCGGGCGGAGTGGTACGATTCGAGCAGCGCCTCCTGCTCCGCCCGCTCCACGGTGATTTGCTCATCTGCCTGCAGGTGCTCCTGGAGGAGATGGTGGTTGTAGGCGGCGTCGGCCTGCGCCTCCCGGAACTCCTCCTCACGCTTCTGCCTTACCGTGTCCATGTGTTGGGCATGGGCCTTGCCGATGGTCATGGTGCAATGCACCGACGAGGATGGCACAGAGGACGGGGTTGGCGCCAGATCGTCGACTACCATGTTCTCCATTGGGACGTCGTCGTCCTCCGGCTGCCTGCCGGCCAGCCGGTCGGCAGCAATGGCTGCTATCTCCTTGTGGTCCGTCGTCCGTCCGTCCCGAAGAGCGCTGGAGCGCGAGGAAGCCATGGTGGGCAGTAGTGGTGTGGACATGAGAAAGGGAAGGATGCGGATGATTGCGGCTATGGTCGGCGCAACAGTTTATATAGCAATGGTGGGCGGCGGAGGGACGAACGTGTGGCGCCCGAGTAGCCACCTCAGCAACCGTGTATCATTAATGTGGGCGACAAATGGATGGACGGACGATACTTGTGTCGTTTGAAGGTGGGGCAATCGCATGCATCGGGAGGCGGGGCGGGCGGTGCTGACTATTTTGGGCGGAAAGCGCGCGCAGGCGAGGAGATGACTTTACTTGGAGAGGATGACAATGGGGACCCACCAGTGCCATAGCCTCACATACACAAGTGCCTCCTTATTATATAAAAACTATAATTTGTTTGCTTCCTCTTGGTTTCCTGACATCACGGTCCCACACCATTGTCAACCTATGTAGTCAATAAATGAGAGAATTGCACAAGAAGCGACCGACAGCTGGGACCAAGCAACTCGGGCAGTATTTGTGTTTTTGAGGTGTGAGCACTACAGAGTTTTTCGATGTTTAGCCCAGATATTGATTTTTCTCCTCTGAACAACAACGAAAACATCGCTGCAGGTATTAACTGGGCGGGCTATGGCCCGTCTAGCCCAGGCCAGATATCCAGCCCAGATATTAATTTTTTTCAAGCTGAAAATGGCTAGACCAGCTATACTTTTTTTAGGAATACCTAGGCAAGGTCAAGTTGTTATTCTCCGCCCCGCTGGGCTGCAAATCTTTCCTAGGAGGGATGCATTAGGCTTAACAAGAAAATGTGCTTTAAGAAATAATAAATGGGATGTATTTATAAAAACTAGGCAGTAACTATAAAAAATGCATCAAACACGTAATTACTTTATAAAATATTGTTTTTGGATATTGAAAATTTTAACTTCATTAATTATTGCGAGTGCAATGTTTTGTTGGATTTTTACGTAATATGAATTTATATCAAAATTGTATTTAATCTGACTAGAAATTTCGGGATAAAAATATTTCGGATCCCATCAAAATGTGGGAAATTTTATTGAATTATGTCTTCAACAGTTGGTTGAAATTATTAATCGTTATCCTAGCTAGAAAATGGCCTGTACTTTTAACAAACTGTAAATGGGCTATAGTAAATTCCATTAGAATTCAAAAATGGGTTGTACATTCTTACAAATCGCAAATGGGCTATAAGTTCTCTACCACACACTTGTGGGCCTACTAAGTTGACGAGTCCCCTAAAAAAATAAGTTGACGCGTATGCAAGGCTTTGCCAACTTATTATAGTCAACACACGGTTCTAGAAGCAGTGGCCGTTGGATGTCTATCCAAAGGATGTCCTGCTTCTTCTTCAATCTCGGATATTCTTAGCTTCGGCCGCCCAAAAAATGATTCCTCCCCCTGACATCTGGGGCGCACCGTTTCGGAGGCTGACCTGTGGGCCTACTAAGTTGGCGCGTACCAAGGGCTTTGTCAACTTAGTCAATATAAACGATTCTAGCTTCAATGACCGTACGATGTCCATCCAACGACCGTAGTGCTTCTTCAACCTCTGGTCTTCTTGCTCCAGCCGCCCAAAGCAGCACCGATCGTGCCGCCTGCTCCTGCCCCCGTGGCCGGCTGTGCTACCGCGGAGGCCTCACCGCCCCCATACTACTCCCACCGCTGGCCAGGCCATCCCTCCACTCACCCACACCCCTTGTTATTCTGCAGCGACGGCAACCTCACACCGCAGCCGAACCAGTGAACCCTCGTACTCCTCTCTGCGTGGGCATCCACTGCCGTGTCTTCCCCAGCTCCGTGTCGTCCCCTTCCTAGGCCTCGCTGTCGTCCACCGCCGTGGTGCTCTCGGCGCGGTGTGGTCAACGTGGTCAAGGAACAACTTCCATCGAACATGGACTGTACGTGGAGAGGCTGACAGCTGGGTCCACGGCCGCAGCAAGGAAGTGCCTCCTTATTATGCGGAAAATAATGATACCTCCACCTGACAGTAGGGACCCACCAGATGGGACACTGTATTTCACGAAAAAAACATTTCCCCCCTGACTGCTGGGACCCACCAGCTACATCTTCGCACGCAAGGAAGTGCGTCCGGGCAAAAAAAAAACGATTCGCCCCCTGACTGCTGGGACCCACCAGCTACATCTTTGCACGCAAGGAAGTGCGTGACAGTCAGGACCCACCTGGTCGAAGCGTACGTAGCATTGTCATTCTGGTCGTGAACTTGTACGTACATACTAGTGGATGTAGAGGCGCGCACGTGTTGTAGTAGAGGTGCGCACATAGCATGTACACATACGTACAACGACCAATGTGCAAGAAAGAAAATACAGCCACGTATGTGTACATACGGGCGGGGTCTCGAACGCCTACTCGCGCATACGTACGGCCAGGGCTCGTGTACATGGCTGGATCAGAACGGAGAAACAACGTCGTCGTCGTGTTCATGGGGAGCCAACCGGCTGGGTCGGAACGGAATGCGTCGTCATGTTCATCGGGAGCGCTTGGACGGAACAGGCGATGGAAACGAGGCCCGGCGTACCGCAGAACGGAGGAAACGGCCCTGTGTTCAACCGGACAAGTTCGAAATGGGATCCTGTTCATCAGGAGGGGTCTTGCGTACCACAAAACGGAGGAAACAGACCTCCTACGGTCAAAACGGGGGTCCTGTTGATCGGGAGGGGTGTGGCGTACCGCAAAACGGATGAAACGGACTTGTGTTGGAGTGCTACGGTTGAAACGGGGGTCCTGTTCATCGAGAGGGGTGTGGCGTACCGCAAAACGGGACTCCACGGGATACTGTTCATCTCCACCGTCGACCTCCTCCAGCCTCCACCTGCGACTGTTCATCCACAGGCTCATGTTCATCCAGCCTCCACACCGCGCTACTCCACCAACTACTGTTCAACCAACCTTCTCCATGGGCTCCTATTCAACCACCCCACCACGGGCTACTGTTCATCCACCCCTCCAACATCTATTGTTCATCCAGCCCTCCACGGGGTCGTCCTGTTCATCTAGCCCTCCACGGGGTCCTATTCACCCAGCCCCAACCAGCTCGATCGATCGGGGTCCTGTTCATCCAGAGGCAACGCCACGGGTCCTGTTCATCCAACCCCACCGCTCACTGTTCATACAACCCCCCCTGCAACGCTCACTATTCATCCAGAGGCAGCATCGATCGGATTCAGTTAGCAGCAGTAGCGAAGGAATCACTTGATCGGGTTAAGTTAACAACCATCGATTGATCGCTCGGGTTCAGTAACGCGTAGCCTGAAGTGCAATCGCTCAGGTTCAGTTAGAGCCCAATGCCTCGCTCGGGTTCAGTTAGAGCCAACGCCTCACACACACGCACGTACGTGTACGAGAGAAACGCGCATCGCTCGGCCGCCGACCACCCACCGTAACCGGGAACTCGCCGAAATTTTCCTCGCCCTCGCTTCTACCATGGTTTTTTCCGTCATGGACGGCCCAAAGAATGTCATGCAGCTGCATCTCCAGCCCGCCCAGGACGAAAAGCCCATTTTCTGTCATGATTTTTTGTCATAGAAGTAGGATCCCACCACATCTATGATGATACCGGGTTTTGTCACAATTATCGTCATAGAAGTGTCATAAGTATGATAGAAAAAAATTCGTTCGGCCCAAAATGTCACAGATGTGTCTTTTTTTGTAGTGATAGCCATTCTGAGATATATTGCCATTCAACTTTTCACCATTCCATTTATTATGACACGCATCATCATTGTCATATTGCTCTTGCATGATCATGTAGTTGACATCGTATTTGTGGCAAGGCCACCCTCATGATTTTCATACATGTCACTCTTGGTTCATTGCATATCCCGGTACACCGCCGGAGGCATCTACATAGAGTCATATTTTCTTCTAAGTATTGAGTTATTATTCTCGAGTTGTAAGTAAATAAAAGTGTGATGATATTCATATTAGAGCATTGTCCCAAGTGAGGAAAGGATGATGGAGACTATGATTCCCCCACAAGTCGGGATGAGACTCCGGACTTTATAAAAAATAAAAGAGGCCAAAAGAAGCCCAAATAAAAAAATAAAAAAGAGGCCAAAGAAGCCCACCAAAATAATAATAATAAATGAGAGAAAATGAGAGAAGGGACAATGTTACTATCCTTTTCCACACTTGTGCTTCAAAGTAGCACCATGATCTTCATGATAGAGAGTCTCCTATGTTGTCACTTTCATATACTAGTGGGAATTTTTCATTATAGAACTTGGCTTGTATATTCCAATGACGAGCTTCCTCAAGACGCCCTAGGTCTTGTGAGCAAGCAAGTTGGATGCACACCCACTTAGTTTCTTTGGTTGAGCTTTCATACATTTATAGCTCTAGTGCATCTGTTGCATGGCAATCCCTACTCACTCACATTGATACCTATTAGTGGGCATCTCCATAGCCCATTGATACGCCTAGTCGATGTGAGACTATCTTCCTCTTTTTTTGTCTTCTCCACAACCACCATTCTATTCCACATATAGTGTTATGTCCATAGCTCACGCTCATGTATTGCATGAAAGTTGAAAAAGTTTGAGATTACTAAAGTATGAAACAATTGCTTGGCTTGTCATTGGGGTTGTGCATGATTAAATACTTTGTGTGATGAAGATAGAGCAAATTGTAGGGATAGCTTTCTTTAGCCATGATATTCTGAGAAGACATGATTACTCTGTTAGTATGCTTGAAGTATTCTTGTTTATCATGTCAATATGAACTCTTATTTTGAATCATTTGGATCTGAACATTCATGCCACAATAAAGAGAAATACATTGAGAAATATGCTAGGTAGCATTCCACATCAAAAATTCTGTTTTTATCATTTACCTACTCGAGGACGAGCAGGAATTAAGCTTGGGGATGCTTGATACATCTCTAACGTATCTATAATTTTTGATTGTTCCATGCTATTATATTACCTGCTTTGGATGTTTATGGGCTTTACTTTACACTTTTATATCATTTTTGGACTAACCTACTAACCGGAGGCCCAGCCCGAATTGCTATTTTTTTTGCCTATTTCAGTGTTTCACAAAAAAGGAATATCAAACGGAAACGGAATGAAACCTTCGGTGCGGTCTTTTTGGAACAAACGCAATCCAGGAGACTTGGAGTGGACGACAAGAAGCAGCCGAGGCGGCCACGAGGGTGGCCGGCACGCCCTAAGGGGGTGGGCGCGCCCCCCTACCTCGTGGGCCCCTCGTAGCTCCCTTGACCTACCTCCTTCGCCTATATATATCTTCATACCCCGAAACCATCCAAGAGCACCACGAAAAACTATTTCCACTGCCACAACCTTCTATATCCGCGAGATCGCATCTTGGAGCCTTCACCGGCGCTCTGCCGGAGGGGGGATCGACCATGGAGGGCCTCTCCATCAGCACCAAGGCCTCTCCGATGAATTGTGAGTATTTTACCACAGACCTTCGGGTCCATAGTTATTAGCTAGATGGCTTCTTCTCTCTCTTTGATTCTCAATACAAAGTTCTCCTTCCTCTTCTTGGAGATCTATTCGATGTAACTCTTTTTGCGGTGCGTTTGTTGAGATCCGATGAATTGTGGGTTTATGATCAAGTTTATCTATGAGAAATATTTGAATCTCCTCTGAATTCTTTTATGTATGATTGGTTATTTTTGCAAGTCTCTTCGAATTATCAGTTTGGTTTGGCCTACTAGATTGATCTTTCTTGCAATGGGAGAAGTGCTTAGCTTTGGGTTCAATCTTGCGGTGTCCTTTCCCAGTGACAACAGGGGCAGCAAAGCACGTATTGTATTGTTGCCATCGAGGATAAAAAGATGGGGTTTATATCATATTGCTTGAGTTTATCCCTCTACATCATGTCATCTTGCTTAATGCGTTACTCTGTTCTTCATGAACTTAATACTCTAGATGCAGGCAGGAGTTGGTCGATCTGTGGAGTAATAGTAGTAGATGCAGAAACGTTTCGATCTACTTGTTATAGACGTGATGCCTATATACATGATCATGCCTAAATATTCTCATAACTATGCACTTTTTTATCAATTGCTCGACAGTAATTTGTTCACCCACCATAATACTTATGCTATCTTGAGAGAAGCCACTAGTGAAACCTATGGCCCCCCGGGTCTACTCCTTTATCATATAAGTTTTCCATCTACTTTCATTTGCATCTTTTAATTTCCAATCTATATCATAAAAATACCAAAAATATTTATCCTATCATATTATCTCTATCAGATCTCACTTTTGCAAGTTACCGTGAAGGGATTGACAACCCCTTTATCGTGTTGGTTGCGAGGTTCTTGTTTGTTTGTGTAGGTGCGTGGGACTTTTGAGGAGCCTCCTACTGGATTGATACCTTGGTTCTCAAAACTGAGGGAAATACTTACGCTACTTTGCTGCATCACCCTTTCTTCTTCAAGGGAAAAACCAACGCATGCTCAAGAGGTAGCAAGATCCCAACTCATTACCTTGTGATTCAAAATAAGCTGAGGGAGAAATATTCAAAAAATTGTGAGTTTGATATGCGAGAGAAGATGATCTCAATCGCAAAAACATGTTGAATAAACATGAAATGTGGTAAACACATGGAACATGTCATTCTCCCCGTATGAAATTTGGTACTTTATTTATATTATCAAGCCATTGCACAATATAAACACACCTAATTACATAAATCCTAACTAGAATAAATCTAGAATCATGTGGCACCCCGGCTTAGAGGAAACCGGAACGCCCCGTATTCCAGCCCGGAGATCGAGGAGAAGTCTACTGGAATACGGCACTGCTTAGCATAGAACAAACCAGCTTTCTATTATTATTACACAAATATGAATACAAGGTCTCCGATATTACAATATATAACATCGGTGCGGCGACACTACACCATCCTCAGTTGCTCTATGCAAGCAGCAGAAACAACTCGAAGCAGCGGAATAACTCTAGCAGCGGAACAACGGGGACGGTGGTGAACTCCAGTCCGCAGGGACTCTGGATGGAACGCTTATCCTAGCTCGCAAACAAGGACTCCACGGCAAACAAGCAATCAAATCTGGAATAACCTGCAAGCTGGCATGACACGCCAGGTCAGTACATTGAATGTACTTGCAAGCACACAATAATCCAGAAGCATTCAAGACAAACAACAGCATGGCAAATACTGGTTAAACATGAATTATCATGATATCATCAGAACAACATGGCATGACCAACATAAACATGATACAGCTAACTCAACCTGAACATAGCATGAACATATTAATCCGACAATACTAGCATGCAACATGATGACACTATATGCACCACTTATTCTGTTCGGCTACCTCGTAACCAACTCATGCATCACTTACCAACCTCGGACGTCACACGATCATTGATACGTCTCCAACATATCTATAATTTTTGATTGTTCCATGCTATTATATTACCTGTTTTGGATGTTTATGGGCTTTATTTTACACATTTATATCATTTTTGGGATTAACCTACTAACCGGAGGCTCAGCCTGTATTGCTGTTTTTTTTGCCTATTTCAGTATTTCAAAGATAAGGAATATCAAATGGAGTCCAAATGGAATGAAACCTTCAGGAGCGTGATTTTTGGAACGAACGTGATCCATAGGACTTGGAGTGCAAGTCAAGAAGCAACCGAATCTTCCACGAGATAGGAGGGTGCCCCCCCTATAGGTCGCGCCCCCTCTCTCGTGGGCCCCTCGGGCGTCCACCGACGTACTTCTTCCTCCCATATAAGCCTACGTACCCTGAAAACATCCAGGGAGCCACCAAAGAAATATTTCCGCCACCGTAACCTTCTATCCGCGAGATCCATCTTGGAGCCGTCGCCGGTGTTCTGTCGGAGAGGGATTCCACCATGGAGGGCTTCTACATCAACACCATAGCCCTTCCGATGAGTTGTGAGTAGTTTACCACAGACCTACGGGTCCATAGTTATTAGCTAGATGGCTTCTTCTCTCTTTTTGGATCTCAATACAATGTTCTCCCCCTCTCTTGTGGAGATCTATTCGATGTAATCTCTTTTTGCGGTGTGTTTGTCGAGATCCGATGAATTGTGGGCTTATGATCATATTTATCTATGTATAATAATTGAATCTTCTCTGAATTCTTTTATATGATTGAGTTATCTTTGCAAGTCTCTTAAAATTATCGGTTTGGTTTGGCCTACTAGATTGATCTTTCTTGCCATGGGAGAAGTGCTTAACTTTGGGTTCAATCTTGCGGTGTTCTTACCCAGTGACCGAAAGGGTTGCAAGACACGTATTGTATTGTTGTCATCGAGGATAAAAAGATGGGGTTTATATCATATTGCTTGAGTTTATCCCTCTACAACATGTCATCTAGCTTAATGCATTACTCTGTTCTTATGAACTTAATACTCTAGATGCATGCTGGATAGCGGTCGATGTGTGGAGTAATAGTAGTAGATGCAGGCAGGAGTCGGTCTACTTGTTGCGGATGTGATGCCTATATACATGATCATGCCTAGATAACGTCATAATTATTCGCTTTTCTATCAATTGCTCGACAGTAATTTGTTCACCCACCGTAATACTTATGCTCTTGAGAGAAGCCACTAGTGAAACCTATGGGCCCCGGGTCTATCTCTTATCATATTTGCTTCCAATCTACTTTTATTTGCATCTTTATTTTCTGCATCTATATTATAAAATACCAAAAATATATTTATCTTATCATTTTATCTCTATCAGATCTCACTTTCGCAAGTGGCCGTAAAGGGATTGACAACCCCTTTATCGCGTTGGTTGTGAGTTCTTTGTTCGTTTGTGTAGGTTCGTGGGACTTGTTGAGGAGCATCCTACTGGATTGATACCTTGGTTCTCAAAAGCTGAGGGAAATACTTACGCTACTGTGCTGCATCACCCTTTCCTCTTCAAGGAAAACCAATGCAAGTTCAAGACGTAGCAAGAAGGATTTCTGGCGCCGTTGCCGGGGAGGTCTTCGCTCAAGTCAAGACATACCAAGTACCCATCACAAACTCATCTCCCTCGCATTTACATTATTTGCCTTTTGCCTCTCGTTTTCCTCTCCCCCACTTCACCCTTGCCGTTTTATTCGCCCTCTCTTTCCCAATCTCCTATCTTTTCCGCTTAACTTCTTCGTGTGCTCGTGTGTTATTTATTCCGTTGCCATGGCTGAGTCAAGAAGAGCGAAAGGTGTGCTTCCAAGTTCTAGTGCCTTGGATAGCCCCTCCATCCTCTCTAAACTCCTTAATAATCATGTTTTAGAAAGTCCTATCGGGATTACCAATGAGAATTTAAATAATTTTGATGAAGAGGACTCTGGAATTTTTCGTTACTTACTTGATGAGTCTCTAAAAGATGCTTGGGATAGGCTATTAAGAATTCGAGCTAGCTATGTGCCACAATATCAAATTGAGGTTTATTTAAAAAGTTTCTATGTTGGCTTACTCGCTTCTTTTAAACAAGTTCTAGATCCTATATTTGAAGGGGGTTTTCTTGAAGGGGATGCTATAGATACCTATGAAAGAATGAAAACTATATTTGGGCACCCCATGAATGATAAGGTTGAATCTACCACCCTCTTATGCTTTTATCAAAATGAAATTATCAAAGAAATGAAAGCTAGCTTAGATGCAAATTTCCGTAACGTCTTAATCTTACTTCCTCCATTAATGACAATGTGCTCTCACAAAATATAAGAATGAATGCCATAGAAAGGAAATTCGCTCTTTTCTTTCCAAGTGCCAAAGATGGCACTACTTAGATCTATCTTCGCTTTTATGCGTTAAACGATAGGCTAGTTGGGAGGCAACCCAATTTTCTTTATGTTTCTTGTTTTTGTTCCTGTTTAGTATTAATTTTTGTATCTAATTTCTGTTTAGATGTGTTTTTATCTTTTAATTAGTGTTTGTGCCAAGTAGAACCTATAGGATAAACTATGATGATAGGTTATTTGATTCTGCTGAAAAACAGAAACTTTGCGCTCACGAGAAAAAAATCAATAAATCACAGGAACGAGATTTTCCATTGATTTTTTTTCTTCTGTTAAATAAACAAATTTTTTAGGACGTCCTATTTTAGTAGGATTTTTGAGGTTCCAGAAGTTTGCGTTAGTTACAGATTGCAATAGACTGTTCTGTTTTTGACAGATTCTGTTTTTCATGTGTTGTTTGCTTATTTTGATGCATCTATGGCTAGTATTTAAGGGTATGAACCATAGAGAACTTGGAATACAGTAGGTTTAACACCAAAATAAATAAAGAATGAGTTCATTACAGTACCTTATGTGGTGGTTTTGTTTTCTTTCACTAACGGAGCTTATAAGATTTCCTGTTGAGTTTTGTGTTGTGAAGTTTTCAAGTTTTGGGTAAAGCTTTTATGGACTATGGAATAAGGAGTGAAAAAAGCCTAAGCTTGGGGATGCCCAAGGCACCCCAAGATATTCAAGGATAGCCAAAAGCCTAAGCTTGGGGATGCCTCCGGAAGGCATCCCCTCTTTTGTCTTCGTTCATTGCTAACTTTACTTGGAGCTATATTTTTATTCGTTACATGATATGTGTTTTGCTTGGAGCGTCGTGTATTATATTAGTCTTTGCTTTTTAGTATACCACAATCATCCTTGTTGTTACACACCTTTTGGGAGAAGCCTATTTGATTAGGATTTGATAGAATATGCTATGTGCTTCGCTTATATCTTTTGAGCTTGATAGTTTTTGCTCTAGTACTTCACTTTTATCTTTTAGAGCATGGCGGTGGATTAATTTTGCAGAAATTGCTAGTCTCTCATGCTTCACTTATATTATTTTGAGAGTCTTTTAGAACAGCATGGTATTTGCTATGGTTACAAATTTGGTCCTAGAATGATGAGAATCCAAGTTGGGTATAATAAAAACTATCATAGGAAGTGCATTAAAACACTAGGATCAATTTGATGCTTGATAATTGTTTTGAGATATAAAGGTAGTAATATTAGGGTCATGCTAGTGGATAATTATGAAACTGAGAAATACTTTTGTCGAAGTTGGCAAGTCCCGTAGCATGCACGTATAGTAAAAGTTGTGTGACAAATTTGTTGCATGAGGTGCTCTTTTGAGTGTCTTCCTTATGAGTGGCAGTCGGGGACGAGCGACGGATTTTTCCTACCAATCTATCCCTCTTGGGGCATGCGTAGTAGTACTTTGCTTCGAGGGCTAAGTAGACATTTTCAATAAGTATATGAGTTCTTTATGACTAATGTGAGTCCATGGATATACGCACACTCATCCTTCCACTTTGCTAGCTTTTCTTATTACCGTGCAACTTTCGCCGGTATCATATACCCATTATTTGCCTTCCTCAAAACAGCCACCATACCTACCTATTATGGCATTCCCATAGCCATTCCAAGATATATTGCCATGCAACTTCCCACTGTTTCGTTTATTATGACACGTTTCATCATTGTCATATTGCTCTTTGCATGATCATGTAGTTGACATCGTATTTATGGCAAGGCCACCTTCATAATTTTCATACATGTCGCACTTGATTCATTGCATATCCCGGTACACCGCCGGAGGCATTCATATAGAGTCATATCTTGTTCTAGTTTTGAGTTGTAATTTTTGAGTTGTAAATCAATAAAAGTGTGATGATCTTCATTATTAGAGCATTGTCCCAGTGAGGAAAGGATGATGAAGACTATGATTCCCCCACAAGTCGGGATGAGACTTCGGACTTTATAAAAATAAAAGAGGCCAAAGAAGCCCACCAAAAAGAAAAAAAAGAGAAAGAAAAAAAGAAAAAAAAGAAAAAAAAAGAAAAAGAAAGGAGAAAAAGAAAAAAATAAAATGAGAGAAAAAGAGAGAAGGGACAATTGCTACTATCTCTTTTTCCACACTTGTGCTTCAAAAAATAGCACCATGATCTTCATGATAGAGAGTCTCCTATGTTGTCACTTTCATATACTAGTGGGAATTTTTCATCATAGAACTTGGCTTGTATATTCCAATGATGGGCTTCCTCAAAGTGCCCTAGGTCTTCGTGAGCAAGCAAGTTGGATGCACACCCACTTAGTTTCTTTGGTTGAGCTTTCATACATTTATAGCTCTAGTGCATCCGTTGCATGGCAATATCTACTCACTCCCATTGATATCTATTGATGGGCATCTCCATAGCCCGTTGATACGTCTAGTTGATGTGAGACTATCTTATCCCTCTTTTTGTCCTTACAACCACCACAATAGACCACCATAGTGCTATGTCCATGGCTTGTGCTCATGTATTGCGTAAGAGTTGAAAAAAAGCAGAAGCGCGTTAAAAAGTATGAACCAATTGCTCGGCTCGTCATTGGGGTTGTACATGATGGGAGTATTTTGTGTAATGGAAATGAAGCATGGCCTAACTATATGATTTTGTAGGGATAAGCTTGCTTTGGCTATGCTATTTTGATAGGACATGATTATTTGTTAGTATGCTTCGAAGTATTATTATTTTTTATGTTTCATAAGCTTTTATCTTGAATCATTTGGATCTGAACATTCATGCGACAATAAAGAAAATGACATTGAGAATTATGCTAGGTAGCATTCCACATCAAAAATTTCTTTTTTATCATTTACTTACTCGAGGACGAGCAGGAATTAAGCTTGGGGATGCTTGATACGTCTCCAACGTATCTATAATTTTTGATTGTTCCATGCTATTATATTACCTATTTTGGATGTTTATGGGCTTTATTTTACACATTTATATCATTTTTGGGACTAACCTACTAACCAGAGGCCTAGCCCGTATTGCTGTTTTTTTCCTATTTCAGTATTTCGAAGAAAAGGAATATCAAACGGAGTCCAAACGGAATGAAACCTTCGGGAGCGCGATTTTTGGAACGAACATGATCCAGGGGACTTGGAGTGCAAGTCAAGAAGCAGCCGAAGCTTCCACGAGATAAGAGGGGCCCCCCTATAGGGTGTTGGAAATATGCCCTAGAGGCAATAATAAAATGGTTATTATTATATTTCCTTGTTCATGATAATTGTCTATTGTTCATGCTATAATTGTATTAACTGGAAACCATAATACATGTGTGAATACATAGACCACAACATGTCCCTAGTGAGCCTCTGGTTGACTAGCTTGTTGATCAATAGATGGTTATGGTTTCCTGACCATGGACATTGGATGTCATTGATAACGAGATCACATCATTAGGAGAATGATGATATGGACAAGACCCAATCCTAAGCATAGCACAAGATCGTGTAGTTCGTTTGCTAAAGCTTTTCTAATGTCAAGTATCATTTCTTTAGACCATGAGATTGTGCAACTCCCGGATACCGTAGGAATGCTTTGTGTGTACCAAACGTCACAACATAACTGGGTGGCTATAAAGGTGTACTACGGGTATCTCCGAAAGTGTCTGTTGGGTTGGCACGAATCGAGACTGGGATTTGTCACTCCGTGTGACGGAGAGGTATCTTTGGGCCCACTCGGTAATGCATCATCATAATGAGCTCAATGTGACTAAGTAGTTAGTCATGGGATCATGCATTACGGAACGAGTAAAGTGACTTGCCGGTAACGAGATTGAATGAGGTATTGGGATACCGATGATCGAATCTCGGGCAAGTAACATACTGATTGACAAAGGGAATTGTATACAGGATTGATTGAATCCCCGACATCGTGGTTCATCCGATGAGATCATCGTGGAACATGTGGGAGCCAACATGGGAATCCAGATCCCACTGTTGGTTATTGGCCAGAGAGCTGTCTCGGTCATGTCTGCATGATTCCTGAACCCGTAGGGTCTACACACTTAAGGTTCGGTGAGTTGTTAGGGGAATTAATGTGCAGTTACTGAATGTTGTTCGGAGTCCCGGATGAGATCCTGAACGTCACAAGGAGTTCCAGAATGGTCCGGAGGTAAAGATTTATATATGGGAATTCCTATTTTGGCCACCGGAAAATGTTCGGGATTTTTCGGTATTGTACCGGGAAGGTTCTAGAAGGATCCGGAGTGGGGCCCACCTGCATGGGGGGACCCACGTGAACATGGGTAGTGGGGGCAAGGCTCCACACCCCTGGTCAAGGCGCGCCAAGATCCCCCCTTAGAAGGAATAAGATCATATCCCGAAGGGATAAGATCAAGATCCCTAAAAGGGGGGATAACAATCGGTGGGGAAGGGAAATGATGGGATTTCTTTCCTCCCACCTTTGCCAACGCCCCAATGCACTTGGAGGGAAAGAAACCAGCCCCCTCCACCCCTATATATAGTGGGGAGGCGCATGGGAGCTGCACCCCTTCCCCTGGCGCAGCCCTCTCCCTCCCTAACACCTCCTCCTCCTCCGTAGTGCTTGGCGAAGCCCTGCCAGAGAACTGCAAGCTCCACCACCATGCCATCGTGCTGCCGGAGCTCTCCCTCAACTTCTCCTCTCCCCTTGATGGATCAATAAGGAGGAGACGTCCCCGGGCTATACGTGTGTTGAACGCAGAGGCGCCGTTGTTCGGCGCTTAGATCGGAATCAACCGCGATCTGAATCGCTATGAGTATGACTCCTTCATCTGTGTTCTTGTAACACTTCCACATCACGATCTTCAAGGGTATGAAGGTGCACTCCCCTCTCTCTCGTTGCTAGTCTCTCCATAGATTGATCTAGGTGATGCGTAGAATTTTTTTTATTTCTGCAATGATCCCCAACAGTGGCATCATGAGCTAGGTCTATGCGTAGTTTCTATGCACGAGTAGAACACAAGTTGTTGTGGGTGTCGATTTTGTCAATTTACTTGCCAATACTAGTCTTATCTTGATTTGGCGGCATCGTGGGATGAAACGGCCCAGACCGACCTTACACGTACGCTTACGTGACACAGGTTCCACCGACTGACATGCACTAGTTGCATAAGGTGGCTAGTGGGTGTATGTCTCTCCCACTTTAGTAGGATCGGATTCGATGAAAAGGGTCCTTATGAAGGGTAAACAGCAATTGGCATATCACGTTGTGGTTTTGGCATGGGTAAGAAACGTTCGTGCTAGAAACCTATAGCAGCCACGTAAAAAAAACTTGCAACAACAATTAGAGGACATCTAACTTGTTTTTGCAGCATATGCCGTGTGATGTGATATGGCCAAAGGATGTGATGAATGAAATATATGTGATGTATGATATTGATCATGTTCTTGTAATAGGAATCACGACTTGCATGTCGATGAGTATGACAACCGGCAGGAGCCATAGGAGTTGTCTTAATTTATTGTATGACCTGCGTGTCATTGAATAACGCCATGTAATTACTTTACTTTGTTGCTAAACCGTTAGCCATAGTAGTAGAAGTAATAGTTGGCGAGACAACTTCATGAAGACACGATGATGGAGATCATGGTGGCATGCCGGTGACGATGATGATCATGGCGCCCCGAAGATGGAGATCAAAAGGAGCAAAATGATATTGGCCATATCATGTCACTATTTTATTGCATGAGATGTTTATCATGTTTTTGCGTCTTATTTGCTTAGAACGACGGTAGCATAAATAAGATGATCCCTCATAAAATTTCAAGAAAGTGTTCCTCCTAACTGTGCACCATTGCGAAGGTTCGTTGTTTTGAAGCACTACATGATGATCGGGTGTGATAGATTCTAACGTTCACATACAATGGGTGTAAGCAGATTTACACATGCAAAACACTTAGGTTGACTTGACGAGCCTAGCATGTACAGACATGGCCTCGGAACACAAGAGACTGAAAGGTCGAACATGAGTCGTATAGCAGATGCAATCAACATGAAGATGTTCAGCGATGATGACTAGTCCGTCTCACATGATGATCGGACACGGCCTAGTTGACTCGGATCATGTATCACTTAGATGACTAGAGGGATGTCCGTCTGAGTGGGAGTTCATTAATTTAGATGAACTTAATTATCATGAACATAGTCAAAAGGTCTTTGCAAATTATGTCGTAACTTGCGCTTTAGTTCTACTATTTTAGATATGTTCCTAGAGAAAATTTAGTTGAAAGTTGATAGTAGCAATTGTGCGGACTAGGTCCGTAAACTGAGGATTGTCCTCATTGCTACGCAGAAGGCTTATGTACTTAATGTACAGCTCGGTGTGCTGAACCTCGAACATCGTCTGTGGATGTTGCGAACATCTCACATACACGTTTTGATGACTACGTGATAGTTCAGTAATGTTAAACGGTTTAGAATTGTGGCGCCGAAGACGATTTTGAAACGTCGCGGAACATATGAGATGTTCAAAGGGCTGAAATTGGGATTTTAGACTCGTGCCCATGTCAAGAGGTATGAGACCTCTGATGAGTTTCTTAAGCCTGCAAACTAAGGGAGAAAAGCTCAATCGTTGAGCATGTGCTCAGATTGTCTGAGTACTACAATCACTTGAATCGAGTGGGAGTTAATCTTCCAAATGAGATAGTGATGGTTCTCCATAGTCACTGCCGCCAAGCTATTAGAGATTCGTGATGAACTATAACATATCAGGGATAGACATGATGATCCTTGAGGAATTCGCGATGTTTGACACCGCGAAAGTAGAAATCAACCAAGAGCATCAATTGTTGATGGTTAGTAAAACCACTAGTTTTCAAGAAGGGCAAGGGAAAGAAGGGATACTCCATGAAACGGCAAATCAGTTGCTGCTCTAGTGAAGAAACCCAAGGTTGAACCCAAACCCGAGACTAAGTGCTTCTGAAATGAGGGAAACGGTCACTGAAGGAGAACTACCCTAGATACTTGGTAGATGAGAAGGCTGGCAAGGTCGACAGAAGTATATTGGATATACATTATATTAATGTGTACTTTACTAGTACTCCTAGTAGCACCAGGGTAATAAATACCGGTTCGGTTGCTAAGTGTTAGTAACTCGAAATAAAAGGCTATGGAATAAACGAAGACTATCCATAGGTGAGATGACGATATGTGTTGGAAATGTTTCCATGGTTGATGTGATCAAACATCGTACGGTCCCTCTACCATCGGGATTGGTGCTAAACCTAAATAATTGTTATTTGGTGTTTGCGTTGAGCATATACATGATTGGATTATGTTTATCGCAATACGGTTATTCATTTAAGGAGAATAATGGTTACTCTGTTTATTTGAATAATACCTTCAATGGTCTTGCACCTAAAATGAATGGTTTATTGAATCTCGATCGTAGTGATACACATGTTCATGCCAAAAGATATAAGATAGTAATGATAGTACCACATACTTGTGGCACTGCCATTTGAGTCATATTGGTATAAAACACATGAAGAAGCTCCATGTTGATGGATCTTTGGACTCACTCATTTTTGAAAAGATTGAGACATGCAAACTATGTCTATTGGTATATATGCATGAAGAAACTCCATACAGATGGATCGTTTGGACTCACTTGATTTTGAATCACTTGAGACATGCAAATCATACCACATGGGCAAGATGACTGAAAGGCCTCGTTTTTCAGTGAGATGAAACAAGAGAGCAACTTGTTGGAAGTAATACATTTGATGTGTGCAATCCAATGAGTGTTGAGGCACGCAGTGAATATCGTTATGCTCTTACTTCATAGATGATTTGAGTAGATTCTAAGTATATTTACTTGATGAAATACAAGTCTGAATTATTGAAAGGTTCAAAGAATTTCAGAGTGAAGTTGAAGATCTTCGTGACAAGAGGATAAAATGTCTATGATATGATCATAGAGATGAATATCTGAGTTGCGAGTCTGGTACACAATTAAGACATTGCGGAAATTGTTTCACAACTAATACCGCCTAGAACACCATAGTGTGATGGTGTGTCCGAACATCATAGCTGCACCCTATTGGATATGGTGCATACCATGATGTCTCTTATTGAATTACCACTATCATTTATGGGTTAGGCATTAGAGACAACCGCATTCACTTCAAATAGGGCACCACGTAATTCCGTTGAGATGACTGTTGGGTTTCGTAGTAATTTCAAAAATTTTCCTACGCGCACACATGATCATGTGATGCATAGCAACGAGAGGAGAGTGTTGTCTACGTACCCAATGTAGACCGACTGCGGAAGCGATGACACGACGTAGAGGAAGTAGTCGTACGTCTTCACGATCCAACCGATCAAGCACCGAAACTACGGCACCTCCGAGTTCGAGCACACGTTCAGCTCGATGACGATCCCCGGACTCCGATCCAGCAAAGTGTCGGGGAAGAGTTTCGTCAGCACGACGGCGTGGTGACGATCTTGATGAACTACAGCAGCAGGGCTTCGCCTAAACTCCGCTACAGTATTATCGACGAATATGGTGGCAGGGGGCACCGCACACGGCTAAGGAATCGATCACGTGGATCAACTTGTGTCAACTTGTGTGTTTAGAGGTGCCCCTGCCTCCGTATATAAAGGAGCCAAGGGGGGAGGAGGCGCCGGCCAGGAGGAGGTGGCGCAGGAGGAGTCCTACTCCTACCGGGAGTAGGACTCCCCTCCAATCCTATTCCAACTAGGATTCCCAAGGGGGAAAGAGGGAGAGGGGTGGCCGGCCACCTCTCCTAGTCCTACTAGGACTAGGGGAAGGGGGAGGCGCGCAGCCCCCTTGGGCTGCCCCTTTCTCCTTTCCACTAAGGCCCATGATGGCCCATATGGCTCCCGGGGGGTTCCGGTAACCTCCCGGTAACCCGGTAAAATCCCGATTTCACCCGGAACACTTCCGATGTCCAAACATAGACTTCCAATATATCAATCTTTATGTCTCGACCATTTCGAGACTCCTCGTCATGTCCGTGATCACATCCGGGACTCCGAACAACCTTTGGTACATCAAAATGCATAAACTCATAATATAACTGTCATCGTAACCTTAAGCGTGCGGACCCTACGGGTTCGAGAACAATGTAGACATGACCGAGACACGTCTCCGGTCAATAACCAATAGCGGGACCTGGATGCCCATATTGGCTCCTACATATTCTACGAAGATCTTTATCGGTCAGACCGCATAACAACATACGTTGTTCCCTTTGTCATCGGTATGTTACTTGCCCGAGATTCGATCGTCGGTATCCAATACCTAGTTCAATCTCGTTACCGGCAAGTCTCTTTACTCGTGCCGTAATACATCATCTCACAACTAACATATTAGTTGTAATGCTTGCAAGGCTTATGTGATGTGTATTACCGAGAGGGCCCAGAGATACCTCTCCGACAATCGGAGTGACAAATCCTAATCTCGAAATACGCCAACCCAACATCGACCATTGGAGACACCTGTAGTACTCCTTTATAATCACCCAGTTACGTTGTGACGTTTGGTAGTACCCAAAGTGTTCCTCCGGTAAACGGGAGTTGCATAATCTCATAGTCATAGGAACATGTATAAGTCATGAAGAAAGCAATAGCAACATACTAAACGATCGGGTGCTAAGCTAATGGAATGGGTCATGTTAATCAGATCATTCTACTAATGATGTGACCTCGTTAATCAAATAACAACTCATTGTTCATGGTTAGGAAACATAACCATCTTTGATTAACGAGCTAGTCAAGTAGAGGCATACTAGTGACACTCTGTTTGTCTATGTATTCACACATGTATTATGTTTCCGGTAAATACAATTCTAGCATGAATAATAAACATTTATCATGATTATAAGGAAATAAATAATAACTTTATTATTGCCTCTAGGGCATATTTCCTTCAGTCTCCCACTTGCACTAGAGTCAATAATCTAGATTACACTGTAATGAATCTAACACCCATGGAGCTTTGGTGCTGATCATGTTTTGCTCGTGGAAGAGGCTTAGTCAACGGGTCTGCAACATTCAGATCCGTATGTATCTTGCAAATCTCTATGTCTCCCACCTGGACTAGATCCCGGATGGAGTTGAAGCGTCTCTTGATGTGTTTGGTCCTTTTGTGAAATCTGGATTCCTTTGCCAAGGCAATTGCACCAGTATTGTCACAAAAAAATTTCATTGGACCCGATGCACTAGGTATGACACCTAGATCGGATATGAACTCCTTCATCCAGACTCCTTCATTTGCTGCTTCCGAAGCAGCTATGTATTCCGCTTCACATGTAGATCCCGCTACGACGCTTTGTTTAGAACTGCACCAACTGACAGCTCCACCGTTTAATGTAAACACGTATCTGGTTTGCGATTTAGAATCATCCGGATCAGTGTCAAAGCTTGCATCAACGTAACCTTTTACGATGAGCTCTTTGTCACTTCCATATACGAGAAACATATCCTTAGTCCTTTTCAGGTATTTCAGGATGTTTTTGACCGCTGTCCAGTGATCCATTCCTGGATTACTTTGGTACCTCCCTGCTAAACTTATAGCAAGGCACACATCAGGTCTGGTACACAGCATTGCATACATGATAGAGCCTATGGCTGATGCATAGGGAACATCTTTCATATTCTCTCTTTCTTCTGCAGTGGTCGGGCATTGAGTCTTACTCAATTTCACACCTTGTAACACAGGCAAGAACCCTTTCTTTGCTTGATCCATTTTGAACTTCTTCAAAATTTTGTCAAGGTATGTGCTTTGTGAAAGTCCAATTAAGCGTCTTGATCTATCTCTATAGATCTTAATGCCTAATATGTAAGCAGCTTCACCGAGGTCTTTCATTGAAAAACTTTTATTCTAGTATCCCTTTATGCTATCCAGAAATTCTATATCATTTCCAATCAGTAATATGTCATCCACATATAATATCAGAAATGCTACAGAGCTCCCACTCACTTTATTGTAAATACAGGCTTCTCCGAAAGTCTGTATAAAACCAAATGCTTTGATCACACTATCAAAACGTTTATTCCAACTCCGAGAGGCTTGCACCAGTCCATAAATGGATCGCTGGAGCTTGCACACTTTGTTAGCTCCCTTTGGATCGACAAAACCTTCTGGTTGCATCATATACAACTCTTCTTCCAGAAATCCATTCAGGAATGCAGTTTTGACATCCATTTGCCAAATTTCATAATCATAAAATGCGGCAATTGCTAACATGATTCGGACGGACTTAAGCATCGCTACGGGTGAGAAGGTCTCATCGTAGTCAATTCCTTGAACTTGCCGAAAACCTTTTGTGACAAGTCGAGCTTTGTAGACAGTAACATTACCATCAGCGTCAGTCTTCTTATTAAAAATCCATTTATTTTCAATTGCTTGCCGATCATCGGGCAAGTCAACCAAAGTCCATACTTTGTTCTCATACATGGATCCCATCTCAGATTTCATGGCTTCAAGCCACTTTACGGAATCTGGGCTCACCATCGCTTCTTCATAGTTCGTAGGTTCATCATGATCTAGTAGCATGACCTCCAGAACAGGATTACCGTACCACTCTGGTGCGGATCTTACTCTGGTTGATCTACGCGGTTCAGTAGTATCTTGATCTGAAGTTTCATGATCATTATCATTGGCTTCCTCACTAACTGGTGTAGGTGTCACTGAAACAGTTTTCTGTGATGAACTACTTTCCAGTAAGGGAGCAGGTACAGTTACCTCGTCAAGTTCTACTTTCCTCCCACTCACTTCTTTCGAAAGAAACTCCTTCTCTAGAAATGATCCATTCTTAGCAACGAATGTTTTTCCTTCGGATCTGTGATAGAAGGTGTACCCAACAGTTTCCTTTGGGTATCCTATGAAGACACATTTCTCCGATTTGGGTTCGAGCTTATCAGGTTGAAGCTTTTTCACATAAGCATCGCAGCCCCAAACTTTAAGAAACGACAACTTTGGTTTCTTGCAAAACCACAGTTCATAAGGCGTCGTCTCAACGGATTTTGATGGTGCCCTATTTAACGTGAATGCGGCCGTCTCTAAAGCATATCCCCAAAATGATAGCGGTAAATCAGTAAGAGACATCATAGATCGCACCATATCTAGTAAAGTACGATTACGACGTTCGGACACACCATTACGCTGTGGTGTTCCGGGTGGCGTGAGTTGCGAAACTATTCCACAGTTTTTCAAATGTACACCAAACTCGTAACTCAAATATTCTCCTCCACGATCAGATCGTAGAAACTTTATTTTCTTGTTACGATGATTTTCAACTTCACTCTGAAATTCTTTGAACTTTTCAAATGTTTCAGACTTATGTTTCATTAAGTAAATATACCCATATCTGCTTAAATCATCTGTGAAGGTGAGAAAATAACGATATCTGCCACGAGCCTCAATATTCATCGGGCCACATACATCGGTATGTATGATTTCCAACAAATCTGTTGCTCTCTCCATAGTACCGGAGAACGGTGTTTTAGTCATCTTGCCCAAGAGGCACGGTTCGCAAGTACCAAGTGATTCATAATCAAGTGGTTCCAAAAGCCCATCGGTATGGAGTTTCTTCATGCGCTTTATACCGATATGACCTAAACGACAGTGCCACAAATAAGTTGCACTTTCATTATCAACTCTGCATCTTTTGGCTTCAACATTATGAATATGTGTATTACTACTATCGAGATTCAATAAAAATAGACCACTCTTCAAGGGTGCATGACCATAAAAGATATTACTCATATAAATAGAACAACCATTATTCTCTGATTTAAATGAATAACCGTCTCGCATTAAACAAGATCCAGATATAATGTTCATGCTCAACGCTGGCACCAAATAACAATTACTTAGGTCTAATATTAATCCCGAAGGTAGATGTAGAGGTAGCGTGCCGACTGCGATCACATCGACTTTGGAACCGTTTCCCACGCGCATCGTCACCTCGTCCTTTGCCAGTGCCCGCTTATTCTGTAGTCCCTGTTTCGAGTTGCAAATATTAGCAACAGAACCAGTATCAAATACCTAGGTGCTACTGCGAGCTCTAGTAAGGTACACATCAATAACATGTATATCACATATACCTTTGTTCACCTTGCCATCCTTTTTATCCGCCAAATACTTGGGGCAGTTCCGCTTCCAGTGACCAGTCTGCTTGCAGTAGAAGCACTCAGTTTCAGGCTTAGGTCCAGACTTAGGTTTCTTCTCTTGAGCAGCAACTTGCTTGCCGTTCTTCTTGAAGTTCCCCTTTTTCTTCCCTTTGCCCTTTTTCTTGAAACTAGTGGTCTTGTTAACCATCAACACTTGATGCTCCTTCTTGATTTCTACCTCCGCAGCTTTCAGCATTGCGAAGAGCTCGGGAATAGTCTTGTTCATCCCTTGCATATTATAGTTCATTACGAAGCTCTTGTAGCTTGGTGGCAGTGATTGGAGAATTCTGTCGATGACGCAATCATCCAGAAGATTAACTCCCAATTGAATCAAGTGATTATTATACCCAGACATTTTGAGTATATGCTCACTGACAGAACTGTTCTCCTCCATCTTACAGCTATAGAACTTATTGGAGACTTCATATCTCTCAATCCGGGCATTTGCTTGAAATATTAACTTCAACTCCTGGAACATCTCATATGCTCCATGACGTTCAAAACGTCGTTGAAGTCCCGATTCTAAGCCGTAAAGCATGGCACACTGAACTATCGAGTAGTCATCAGCTTTGCTCTGCCAGACGTTCATAACATCTGGCGTTGCTCCAGCAGCAGGCCTGGCACCCAGCGGTGCTTCCAGGACGTAATTCTTTTGTGCAGCAATGAGGATAATCCTCAAGTTACGGACCCAGTCCGTGCAATTGCTACCATCATCTTTCAACTTTGCTTTCTCAAGGAACGCATTAAAATTCAACGGAACAACAGCACGAGCCATCTATCTACAATCAACATAAACAAGCAAGATACTATCAGGTACTAAGTTCATGATAAATTTAAGTTCAATTAATCATATTACTTAAGAACTCCCACTTAGATAGACATCCGTCTAATCCTCTAAGTGATTACGTGATCCAAATCAACTAAACCATAACCGATCATCACGTGAGATGGAGTAGTTTTCAATGGTGAACATCGTTATGTTGATCATATCTACTATATGATTCACGCTCGACCTTTCGGTCTCCGTGTTCCGAGGCCATATCTGCATATGCTAGGCTCGTCAAGTTTAACCTGAGTATTCTGCGTGTGCAAAAACTGGCTTGCACCCGTTGTAGATGGACATAGAGCTTATCACACCCGATCATCACGTGGTGTCTGGGCACGACGAACTTTGGCAACGGTGCATACTCAGGGAGAACACTTCTTGATAATTTAATGAGAGATCATCTTATAATGCTACCGTCAATCAAAGCAAGATAAGATGCATAAAAAGATAAACATCACATGTAATCAATATAAGTGATATGATATGGCCATCATCATCTCGTGCTTGTGATCTCCATCTCCGAAGCACCGTCATGATCACCATCGTCACCGGCGCGACACCTTGATCTCCATCGTAGCATCGTTGTCGTCTCGCCAATCTTATGCTTTCACGACTATCACTACCGTTTAGTAATAAAGTTAAGCATTACATCGCGATTGCATTGCATACAATAAAGCGACAACCATACGGCTCCTGCCAGTTGCCGATAACTTGGTTACAAAACATGATCATCTCATACAATAAAATTCAGCATCATGCCTTGACCATATCACATCACAACATGCCCTGCAAAAACAAGTTAGACGTCCTCTACTTTGTTGTTGCAATTTTTTACGTGGCTGCTACGGGCTTAAGTAAGAACCAATCTCACCTACGCATCAAAACCACAACGATAGTTTGTCAAATAGACTCCGTTTTAACCTTCTCAAGGACCGGGCGTAGCCATACTTGGTTCAACTAAAGTTGGAGAGACAGTCGCCCGCAAGCCATCTATGTGCAAAGCACGTCGAGGGAACCGGTCTCGCGTAAGCGTACGCGTAAGGTTGGTCTGGGTCGTCTCGTCCAACAATACCGCCGAACCAAAATATGACATGCTGGTAGGTAGTATGACTTGTATCGTCCACAACTCACTTGTGTTCTACTCGTGCATATAACATCAACATCAATAACCAGGCTCGGATGCCACTGTTGGGTTTCGTAGTAATTTCAAAATTTTCCTACGCGCACACAGGATCATGTGATGAATAGCAACGAGAGGAGAGTGTTGTCTACGTACCCAACGTAGACCGACTGCGGAAGCGATGACACGACGTAGAGGAAGTAGTCGTACGTCTTCACGATCCAACCGATCAAGCACCGAAACTACGGCACCTCCGAGTTCGAGCACACGTTCAGCTCGATGACGATCCCCGGACTCCGATCCAGCAAAGTGTCGGGGAAGAGTTTTGTCAGCACGACGGCGTGGTGACGATCTTGATGAACTACAGCAGCAGGGCTTCGCCTAAACTCCGCTACAGTATTATCGAGGAATATGGTGGCAGGGGGCACCGCACACGGCTAAGGAATCGATCACGTGGATCAACTTGTGTCAACTTGTGTGTTTAGAGGTGCCCCTGCCTCCGTATATAAAGGAGCCAAGGGGGGAGGAGGCGCCGGCCAGGAGGAGGTGGCGCAGGAGGAGTCCTACTCCTACCGGGAGTAGGACTCCCCCCCAATCCTATTCCAACTAGGATTCCCAAGGGGGAAAGAGGGAGAGGGGTGGCCGGCCACCTCTCCTAGTCCTACTAGGACTAGGGGAAGGGGGGAGGCGCGCAGCCCCCTTGGGCTGCCCCTTTCTCCTTTCCACTAAGGCCCATGATGGCCCATATGGCTCCCGGGGGGTTCCGGTAACCTCCCGGTAACCCGGTAAAATCCTGATTTCACCCGGAACACTTCCGATGTCCAAACATAGACTTCCAATATATCAATCTTTATGTCTCGACCATTTCGAGACTCCTCGTCATGTCCGTGATCACATCCGGGACTCCGAACAACCTTCGGTACATCAAAATGCATAAACTCATAATATAACTGTCATCGTAACCTTAAGCGTGCGGACCCTACGGGTTCGAGAACAATGTAGACATGACCGAGACACGTCTCCGGTCAATAACCAATAGCGGGACCTGGATGCCCATATTGGCTCCTACATATTCTACGAAGATCTTTATCGGTCAGACCGCATAACAACATACGTTGTTCCCTTTGTCATCGGTATGTTACTTGCCCGAGATTCGATCGTCGGTATCCAATACCTAGTTCAATCTCGTTACCGGCAAGTCTCTTTACTCGTTCCGTAATACATCATCTCACAACTAACATATTAGTTGTAATGCTTGCAAGGCTTAAGTGATGTGTATTACCGAGAGGGCCCAGAGATACCTCTCCGACAATCGGAGTGACAAATCCTAATCTCGAAATAGGCCAACCCAACATCGACCATTGGAGACACCTGTAGTACTCCTTTATAATCACCCAGTTACGTTGTGACGTTTGGTAGTACCCAAAGTGTTCCTCCGGTAAACGGGAGTTGCATAATCTCATAGTCATAGGAACATGTATAAGTCATGAAGAAAGCAATAGCAACATACTAAACGATCGGGTGCTAAGCTAATGGAATGGGTCATGTCAATCAGATCATTCTACTAATGATGTGACCTCGTTAATCAAATAACAACTCATTGTTCATGTTTAGGAAACATAACCATCTTTGATTAACGAGCTAGTCAAGTAGAGGCATACTAGTGACACTCTGTTTGTCTATGTATTCACACATGTATTATGTTTCCGGTAAATACAATTCTAGCATGAATAATAAACATTTATCATGATTATAAGGAAATAAATAATAACTTTATTATTGCCTCTAGGGCATATTTCCTTCAATGACAGCGTATGAACTATGGTTTGGAGAAACCTGAGCTGTCATTTCTTAAAAGTTTGGGGCTGCGGCGCTTATGTGGAAAAGTTTTAGCCTGATAAGCTCAAACCCAAAGCGGATAAATGCATCTTCATAGGACACCCAAAACAGTTGGGTATACCTCCTATTTTAGATCCAGAAGCAAAATTGATTGTTTCTAGAAACGGGTCCTTTCTCGAGGAAAAGTTTCTCTTGAAAGAATTGAGTGGGAGGATGGAGACTTGATGAGGTTTTTGAACCATCATTTCAACCAATCTATAGCAGGGCACAGGAAGTTGTTCATGTGGTGCCTACACCAGTTGAAGTGGAAGCTGATGATAGTGATCATGAAACTTCGGATCAAGTCACTACCAAACCTCGTAGGTCGATAAGGACGCGTACTGCTTCGGAGTGGTACGGTAATCCTGTCTTGGAGGTCATGTTGCTAGACAACAATGAACCTACAAGCTGTGGAGAAGCGATGGTGGGCCCGGATTCCGACAAATGGCTCGAGGCCATATAATGCAAGAGAGGATCCATGTATTAAACAAAGTGTAGACTTTGGAAGAACTACTTGATGGTCATAAGGCTGTTGGGTACAGATGGATTTTAAAAGGGAAGACGGACAATGATGGTAAGTGTCACCATCAAGAAAGCTCGACTTGTCGCTAAGATGTTTTCCGACAAGTTCAAGGAGTTGACTACAATGAGACTTCCTCACTCGTAGCGATGCTAAGAGTCTGTTGGAATTACATTAGTAGTTAATGCATTATTTATGAAATCTTGGAGATAGGATGTCAAAACATTGTTTCCTCAACTATTTTCTCGAGGAAAGGTTGTATGTGTTACAACCAGAAGGTTTTGTCAATCCTGAAAGGTGCTAACAAGTATGCAAAGCTCCAGCAATCCTTCTAAGGACTGGAGTAAGGATCTCAGAGTTGGAATATACGCTTTGATGAGATGATCAAAGATTTTGGGTTTATACAAAGTTTATGAGAAACTTGTATTTCCAAAGAAGTGAGTGGGAGCACTATAGAATTTCTGATGAGTATATGTTGTTGGCATATTGTTGATCAAAAATGATGTAGAATTTCTGGAAAGCATATAGGGTTATTTGAAAAGTGATTTTCAATGGAAAACCTGGATTAAGCTACTTGAACATTGAGCATCAAGATCTATAAGGATAGATCAAAACGCTTAATAGTACTTTCAAATGAACACATACCATGAGAAGATTTTGAAGGAGTTCAAAATAGATCAGCAAAGAAGGAGTTCTTGGTTGTAAGGTGTGAGTATTGAGTAAGACTCAAGACCTGACCATGGCAGAAGAGAGATAAAGGACGAAGGTCGTCCCCTATGATTTAGACATAGGCTCCACAATATGATATGCTGTGTACCGCACCTGAAGTGTGCCTTGCCATGAGTCAGTCAAGGGGTACAAGTGTGATCTAGGAATGGATCACAGCACAGCGGTCAAGGTTATCCTTAGTAACTAGTGGACTAAGGAATTTTCTCGATAATGGAGGTGGTAAAAGAGTTCATCATAAAGGGTTACACCGATGCAAACTTTGACACTAATCCGGATGACTCTGAGTAGTAAACCGGATTCGTATAGTAGAGCAGTTATTTGGAATAGTTCCAAACAGCGCGTGGTAGCTGCATCTAGGAGATGACATAGAGATTTGTAAAGCACACACGGATCTGAAACATTCAGACCCGTTGACTAATAACCTCTCTCACAAGCAAGATATGATCAAACCCAATGGGTGTTGGATTCACTACAATCATATAGTGATGTGAACTAGATTATTGACTCTAGTGCAAGTGGGAGACTGTTGGAAATATGCCCTAGAGGCAATAATAAAATGGTTATTATTATATTTCCTTGTTCATGATAATTGTCTATTGTTCATGCTATAATTGTATTAACTGGAAACCGTAATACATGTGTGAATACATAGACCACAACATGTCCCTAGTGAGCCTCTAGTTGACTAGCTTGTTGATCAATAGATGGTTATGGTTTCCTGACCATGGGCATTGGATGTCATTGATAACAAGATCACATCATTAGGAGAATGATGTGATGGACAAGACCCAATCCTAAGCATAGCACAAGATCATGTAGTTCATTTGCTAAAGATTTTCTAATGTCAAGTATCATTTCCTTAGACCATGAGATTGTGCAGCTCCCAGATACCATAGGAATGCTTTGGGTGTACCAAACGTCACAACATAACTGGGTGGCTATAAAGGTGTACTACGGGTATCTCTGAAAGTGTTTGTTGGGTTGGCACGAATCGAGACTGGGATTTGTCACTCTGTGTGACGGAGAGGTATCTCTGGGCCCACTCAGTAATGCATCATCATAATGAGCTCAATGTGACTAAGTAGTTAGTCACGGGATCATGCATTACGGAACGAGTAAAGTGACTTGCCGGTAACAAGATTGAACGAGGTATTGGGATACCGACGATCGAATCTCGGGCAAGTAACATACCGATTGACAAAGGGAATTGTATACAGGATTGATTGAATCCCCGACATCGTGGTTCATCCGATGAGATCATCGTGGGACATGTGGGAGCCAACATGGGTATCCAGATCCCGCTGTTGGTTATTGGCCAGAGAGCTGTCTCGGTCATGTATGCATGATTCCCGAACCCGTAGTGTCTACACACTTAAGGTTCGGTGAGTTGTTATGGGAATTAATGTGCAGTTACCGAATGTTGTTCGGAGTCCCGAATGAGATCCCGAACGTCATGAGGAGTTCCGAAATGGTCCGGAGGTAAAGATTTATATATGGGAAGTCCTATTTTGGCCACCAGAAAATGTTCGGGATTTTTCGGTATTGTACCGGGAAGGTTCTAGAAGGTTCCGGAGTGGGGCCAACCTACATGGGGGGACCCACATGAACGTGGGTAGTGGGTTCAAGGCCCCACACCCCTGGTCAAGGCGCACCAAGATCCCCCCTTAGAAGGAATAAGATCATATCCCGAAGGGATAAGATCAAGATCCCTAAAAAGGGGGGATAACAATCGGTGGGTGTCGATGTCAAAACCGGCGGATCTCGGGTACGGGGTCCCGAACTGTGCGTCTAGGAGGATGGTAACAGGAAACAAGGGACATGAAGTTTTTACCCAGGTTTGGGCCCTCTCGATGGAGGTAAAACCCTACTCCTGCTTGATTAATATTGATGGTATGAGTAGTACAAGAGTAGATCTACCACGAGATCGGAGTGGCTAAACCCTAGAAGCTAGCCTATGGTATGATTGTTGTTTGTCCTACGGACTAAAACTCTCCGGTTTATATAGACACCGGAGAGGGCTATGGTTACACAGAGTCGGTTACAATGGGAGGAGATCTTCATATCGTATCGCCAAGCTTGCCTTCCACGCCAAGGAAAGTCCCATCCGGACATGGGACGGAGTCTTCAATCTTGTATCTTCATAGTCCAGGATTCCGGCCAAAGGTCTTAGTCCGGCCATCCGGACACCCCCTAATCCAGGACTCCCTCAGTGGGGAAGGGAAATGATGGGATTTCTTTCCTCCCACCTTTGCCAACGCCCCAATGGACTTGGAGGGCAAGAAACCAGCCCCCTCCACCCCTATATATAGTGGGGAGGCGCATGGGAGCTGCACCCCTTCCCCTGGTGCAGCCCTCTCCCTCCCTAACACCTCCGTAGTAGTAGTAGTGCTTGGCGAAGCCCTGCCAGAGAACTGCAAGCTCCACCACCATGCCGTCATGCTGCCAGAGCTCTCCCTCAACTTCTCCTCTCCCCTTGCTGGATCAAGAAGGAGGAGACGTCCCCGGGCTGTACATGTGTTGAACGCGGATGCGTCGTTGTTCGGCACTTAGATCGGAATCAACCGCGATCTGAATCGCTGCGAGTATGACTCCTTCATCCGCGTTCTTCTAACGCTTCCGCATCGCGATCTTCAAGGGTATGAAGATGCACTCCCCTTTCTCTCGTTGCTAGTCTCTCCATAGATTGATCTTGGTGATGCATAGAATTTTTTTTAATTTCTGCAATGATCCCCAACATAGGGCGCGCCCCCCTGTCTCGTGGGCCCCTTGAGCGTCCACCGACGTACTTCTTCCTCCCATATAAGCCTACGTACCCCAAAAACATCCAGGGAGCCATCAAAGAAATATTTCTGCCATTGTAACCTTCTGTATCCGCGAGATCCCATCTTGGAGCCGTCGTCGGCATTCTACCGGAGGGGGATTCCACCATGGAGGGCTTCTACATCAACACCATAGCCCTTCCGATGAGTTGTGAGTAGTTTACCACAGACCTACGGGTCCATAGTTATTAGCTAGATGGCCTCTTCTCTCTTTTTGGATCTCAATACAATGTTCTCCCCCTCTCTTGTGGAGATCTATTCGATGTAATCTCTTTTTGCGGTGTGTTTGTCGAGATCCGATGAATTGTGGGTTTATGATCAGATTTATCTATGGATAATAATTGAATATTCTCTGAATTCTTTTATATGATTGAGTTATCTTTGCAAGTCTCTTCTAATTATCAGTTTTGTTTGGCCTACTAGATTGATCTTTCCCTCCATGCAAGAAGTGCTTAGCTTTGGGTTCAATCTTGCGGTGTTCTTACCCAGTGACAGAAAGGGTTGCAAGACACGTATTGTATTGTTGCCATCGAGGATAAAAGGATGGGGTTTATATCATATTGCTTGAGTTTATCCCTCTACATCATGTAATCTTGCTTAATGCGTTACTTTGTTCTTATGAACTTGATACTCTAGATGCATGCTGGATAGCAGTCGATGTGTGGAGTAATAGTAGTAGATGCAGGCAGGAGTCGGTCTACTTGTTGCGGATGTGATGCCTATATACATGATCATGCCTAGATAACATCATAATTATTCGCTTTTCTATCAATTGCTCGACAGTAATTTGTTCACCCATCGTAATACTTATGCTCTTGAGAGAAGCCACTAGTGAAACCTATGGCCCCGGGTCTATCTCTTATCATATTTGCTTCCAATCTACTTTTATTTGCATCTTTATTTTCTGCATCTATATTATAAAATACCAAAAATATATTTATCTTATCATTTTATCTCTATCAGATCTCACTTTCCCAAGTGGCCGTGAAGGGATTAACAACCCCTTTATCGCGTTGGTTGCGAGTTCTTTGTTTGTCTGTGTAGGTTCGTGGGACTTGTTGAGGAGCCTCCTACTAGATTGATACCTTGGTTCTCAAAACCCGAGGGAAATACTTATGCTACTGTGCTGCATCACCCTTTCCTCTTCAAGGAAAACCAAAGCAAGCTCAAGACGTAGCAATCATCTCAGTATCAAATCAAGCTTGGTATAAACAATACCGTAGTAATCATTAAATGACTACAAGGAGCTTGACCTGTACCCACGATTCTCGTACAACCTCAAGAATATACAACAACTTGGTATCATCGATACCATCGTGATCCTTACGGCGATCACAACCCGACCAACACTTGGCCCCAAACTATGATCCTTACGGCGATCACAACCCGACCAACACTTGGCCCCAAACTATGATCCTTACGGCGATCACAACCCAACCAATACTTGGCCCGTGACCCTTACGGCGATCACAACCAACTTATCTCATTGTTATTAAGCACATTATTCTTATTACTGTTGACTCATGGTGTGACCTACTTTCGACTTGGGCCCTTATCTGCGGGCGCGACTATCGATAGATTTAATATACACTCTGCAGAGGTTAGTACACTGTACCCACACTACAGAACCCATGGCATCGCACTCCCATTTGGGTGGACCAACGGTGTTCCGACGAAACCGTCCTACTGCCATGACACTCTCCCGGCCACTCCGACTCAGTCCCCATTGGACTAGTCCTGGGTGGCCCCGTGTCCACCTCCAGACACAACGACCACCATCATGGCCAAAACATAAATGATCCCACACGGGGATCCACCGGCTATAACAACTACGGGCACACAAGGTTATGCCTGCTTACCGGGCCAGGGTACAGCACGCCCATAACCTTCCCTCGTTGGAGGCACCGGCGAGAGGCACGACAATAGACCTAGTTAGGATCGTCCCATACCGGTAAGCGTGGTTGCACTGGTCAGTATCGATTCAGCGGCACCATGACTCAGCCAACAGTTGTTCAAGTTCAATTTAATCCGGTTAACTTGAATGCACATATGTTGAGCCATGATAAAATGCATGAACATGATATCAACATAATCATGAGAGTATCACATAACCATCCACCATATCAACAATAAATCATATCCACTGAGCATGGCATACTGACTAGCACAACCATTACCAACATCAACATGTACTACTAGCAAGCATAAACATATGAAAGGAGATACTAGCAGGTAGAACATGATAATAGAGTACAAGACAACATAGCACAAAAGTGAACATGCAAATCTAAACATCATCGGGACAACGGTAACCATCTTTTCAACAAGCAAACATTTATTAAAGATTCAAGTTGAAAACCATGGCTACTACATGACTATCATGCAAGTGGGTATTGTGGCTTGCTTGGGGATGAAGAAGGCGCCGGGGAGAAGTGCGGTGAAGCCGCGGAACGAATCATCGGAAAACATAATCTCTCGGAGGGGGCTGAATAAGGGCAAGGGCATAAAGGTCATTTTCACAGAGTCAAACCATAGTGAAAGCATGACCAACAGAACGTGCTCGACGAAATGAAGAAATAGGCTTCAGAATCACCTCATTTGGATTTAGGGATAAAAAGATATGTAGTTTTTCTGCGAGGGACCCATCTGTAATGAAAATCTTTCCAACCAGGGGCGTGAACAGAAAAAGTGAATGCGTAATCGGGGAACTATGTTTTCACCTTATCCATATGAACAATGGCGGGGCTGACGGGTGCGGGTCCCACGGGTGGGGCCCATCACTTATCCATGTTGGCGCTGACCGGTCAAAAAGGGCAGAGGCGGGGCCGGGCGTCAGGGCCGCCGACAGGTGGGGTCGCGGGGCCCACGCGCTGGGTCAATGCCCTCCTCCCGCTCCTCCTCTTTCTTCCCCACATGGGCGCAGAACAGAGGAAGGGGTCACCGACGCTGGTGCTTGCCCGGTCGACTCCGGCCACCTCCGGTGGAGCTCGGACCACCGGAGTGCTCAGGACTGCGAGGCGCACCCGTCCCACCACCACACGAACGTCAAGGCAACTCGGGCAGGGCGGGACCATGGTCGCGGCGTACGAGGCTTCGGCTGAAGATAGAGGACGATGCCATGGCGATTCCGGCGACCAACGGTGGGCTGCGGGAGAGGCTATGGTGGCTGGGTGACCTACTAGAGGTGGAAGACAAAGGAGAGGGGCTTCGGTTCGCCGGAATCAGAGTGGACAAGGGTGGAGGCCATGGAGACAATGGCGACCACAGAGAGCTCCTCGAGCTCGAGGAGTTGGCTAGGTGGGGCTCTGGGAGGGAGGCAACGAGCTTGGGGCGATCGGGACACCTCGGGGCTGCTTAAATAGCCAAGGGGGAGAGGGAGCCGAGCTGGCGTCGCTGCGGACGCATGTCCGGCGCCGTGGATGCGTGCTCGCGTGCATGAGCTCGGAGGCAAACAACGAGGGAGGAGCAGTGGGGGCTCTCACGGGGCAGAGGAGGCCAAGGGGGCGCAAGGAGGAAGACGGCGGCGACGAACGGATCCAAACCTTCACTGTACGCACGAGGGCACACGGCAGTTTGCGTCGGTGAGCAAGGTTCCGGAGGGGGAGAGGGGTCCAGGGGAATGGCGACGAGGAGAGGAAGCCATAGGACATGCTCACGAGCTCTAAGACGACGAGAGGAGGAGGGGGTCCAGCACAAACAGTGCCCTAGACACGCCATAGCGCACAGAGCGTGCCAATAGGCATGCTAGCTGCGTGGTCACCACGTGAACATGGGCATTCAATGCTCTACAGAACCCAAAACATTGTCTAGTGGTAAGTTCCTCCAGGGTAGGTCTCAACTAAGGTGGTAGATTGGTGAAAACGTCTACGGTTAAAAGGTTAGTGAGCTCTAAAGTTTACTGCAGTAAACTTTACCAGCTCAATGTGATCAACAGGGACATGCTATGGGCCAAATAAGTTGTCTGGGGTGTTTAGCTAAGGAGGGACGATGATCCTGGAGGTTTTGAGGGTAAATGGCCCAAGATTTACTGCAGTTGCTTCACAATTTCATATTTGGTCCAGAAATGAAGATCAACAAGATACACTCACATGGAGTGTTCAATTGGGCTAATTTTGGGCCAAGCTGAGTCATTTGGTCATATGATGATGCTCACCAAGTATCATTCCATTTGGCAAAGCCAACATGGTACTTGCTTCACAGACAGCTCCTCTGGACAGAAACTTGGAATAATTATGGTGATCAAATGGCTTAATGAAATGATGCCAGATTGGGTGGAGAGATGTTTTATGGGTATAAGAATGATCTGACAATTTATCAGGATTTTTGAAGCAATATAAAATATACTTGCTTCACAACCTGGAAATATTGCCAGAATCAAAGATTTGCTCCTGTGCTCACATAGATGATTGGATGGGGCTGCAAATGAGTGGAAGGGGTTAATATGAGCACATTAAGGAGTGTGCAAAAGTTCAACTCATTTGGGTACTCCTAGCTAGTACTTTCTTCACAATGGCTTCTGTTTGACAGAAACTTTGAAAAATCACTGAGGAAGATTGGTTAGGCAAATAAATTTGAACTTGTGCATGAGGAAATTATTTGGACATATAAGCATGCCCAAGGAGTTGGGGAGCAATCAAGAAAAGATAGGTGGCACTTCCTTCATAGAAAACCACACTGGACAGAAATGAAGAATAATTATTGGGGAATTATTTTTGAACATGCCAATGAATTTTTTTGCCATATTTGATCAAGATATGACCCAAACAATTTATGAGAATTATTTGGGAATTTTTGGAGTGATGGAAATATAGGTTGCTTCACAACCTAGGGCAATTGGAGTTATTCTTTTAATAGAAAAGGAATATTCAGGCTGGGATGGAAATGACAGGGTCTAGGGAAGTATTTGGGAATGACAAGCCACTCTGGAAACAAAGAAGAGGGCATCTTCTTCAGTTTCTAGACCACAAAGCCACGGAAAAAAGAAAACTCAGGCAAAAACCTCGGAAAAACAAAAGAAAAAGGAAAGGGCCAAAAATCAGGCTGTCACAAACCTTACCCCCTTAAAGAAATCTCATCCTTGAGATTTGGTTGCTTAGGGAACAAGTATGAATATTCCGACTTAAGGAAACCGTTTCCAACTCGGGTATCCTTTTTCCTTTATTGTTGTTCCCAACTAAATTTTTATCTGACTGGCCCTGGGTGGTTAGCTTTACTGTATACATATTCTGACAGATCTTACCTGGCTTGTTCATGCTTATATAGGCTCCAAATTCTTTTTAGATCTGCTGACTAGCTGAGTGTGATTTAATTATCACGACTGAAATATATGTCCGTCTCACAAATCCAAAAGTGATTTCCGCTGGGCGTGCCACCCGGCACTGACAACCTTTCATGTAATGATGATCAGATATTTCTGATGAAAACTCAAGCTCTGACTCATTGCATTGGGTTTCTCCACTAAATGCAGGGTTCCGAACAGTGAGTTCAAATATAACCGTTTCCTGACAGATTCTGACTCATTGCAGAACTTTCTGAATCATCTTAACTAGTTCCACTGTCGTGAGTATCGGATCCGTACCAAATATTTGATTGTCTCCTGTCGCGGCCAGCATAAAGGATTTGGCCTGTATGATAATATATGCAGTCTTGACTGACGGTGGTTCTGACAGAAATTTTTTGTTCACGACAGGCTATCCATGATGATTCATATAAGTGAGGACTCAGGCTTCCAGACTATTATTCCTCATGCCGATTACTCACGCTATAGGCATATCCATGTGGATCAATACTGACTTGGACTGTCCGAGGGATCTGCACCATGGGGGTCGTGTACAATTTTCATACCTGCCTCACTGGTCTTGCTCCTTCATTATTGTTTTCTTGGTCTGGATCCTTGGCTGAAAGACCTGGGCCATATTGCTTCTTCGTATGACCATAGGTACTGTCGGTGCAATTTTTCGGCAATTGTAGCTTATCCTCATTTTTCTTGACAGGGTAACCCATTAAATGACAGGTTCAACACCTCTCAAGTTCTGATTGTTGGGAAATGATCATCTGAAACTTTGCAAGAAATCGACAAATAAATCAGTAGCCACCAAAACGGTCTTTACAACTCAGATCTGGGACATTACTGAAATAACTCAACCACGGCTCAGGACGGCCAAAAAACAGCTCATAGCATGAGACCGGGTCGATAAGAAGAAGGTGGCAGCTCCCTAAAATAGCCAAAAAGCAGCTATAGGGCTACTGTCACAAAAAGAAACTAAACAGTTGTACGAGGCGGCCGAAAAGCAGCTCAGACTCGTGACAGTCGTTGAAGAGAGAAACAAAAATCGGCATCCACCCCAGATAGCTAGAAACAGCTCAGATCACAGGCGTGGTGCCGTCATTGGAGAAAAAGGGGACAAGGGCTCATCAGGATCATTTCCAGGTTCACGGGTACTTGTATTGAGCTCATTGTTGTCGTCAATCCTCATAATCCTTTGTCACACTGCGGTGTATACTGGCTTTATTCTCGTAACCATCCTCACATCGTTATCAGATCCTCATCCAAGTGACTTGTAAGATCTTGATGGTATGCTCATTGCATATATATGAGGACCTGATTCCGAGACAGATGTGTATTCTGACTGATTCTTGATTCTGACCAAAATGTTGCGGATCTGATTCTTGGGATTCACTGCCACATGTTGTCAATTCACAGCGTACTACCTTGTACCAATGTCTTACTGAGGGATATTTGCTGGTTTGTGCTCGAAACTTTCATCGGACAGCTTGCTGAAGAAGACTGTGTATCGTGCTTCAGAATCTTACCCCCTTAAAGACTTTCCTGGGGAAAGACTCGGTACCTTATGCCGAAAGCTTTTGCAGTTGCTTACTGAAGAAGGTAGAGTACCTTGCGCGAGAAGTCATCCATGTATAGTACTGAGGAATATAGATGAATCTTGCCTCGGAAGCCTCTCAGGTATCTTGCGAGGGAAGATTGGGTTGCTTACACCAGAAGCTTCTTATTGTGATATGCGGACCGATTTCCACATATACATACCATCTTAATATTTCCGATGTTAATTTCTTGTATGAAACAAGGTTTTGCAGGACTATTCTCCTTTCCGAGTATATGCCATATTTTTGTTTACTTCCAGGTACATCGAGTTCCAAAATCATCCTCAATGAAAATTAAACTTGTATCTGAACCACACCTTTGATAATCTTCTGTCAACCTTGCACACAATTTACCTTCTTGCAGATTTAATCATTTTGTCGTGATGAGTGCACGCTAATGCAAACTTGATACTGGCGGTCCATCCAGGATTTCTTTTGCATCCAAACAAGATATTCCCAATTTCACTGTAGTCAGCTGATAATTCCATTTTGTTTAGCTGAATTTCCAAATATATGCATTTCTTGCTAACTCTTCGGGTCCGGCATCGGCTGATGAGCAACTTCAATAGGGGGAAAATTTGTAACACCGAAGGCCCAAAGAAAGGAACAACAGAAATGACTAAAACAAAAGCACACAAGTATACTACTAATATAACTAATCAAGCAATCATCACATATTACTGCTACTCACACAATAATATGCATACACACCTAAGCACACAAATCTCGCGCAAACTCCGGTATTGCGGTCTAGCATGCTGTGATGATGTGCACAAGGATGAATAAATGTGTGGAAGAATTGGTGTAAACAGCGCTACACCAAGTGCTAGCTTAGCCAGGTGGCAACCTGAACTAGCTCGGAGGCGAGGACGTACTCGGTAATCATGTAGTGGGACACGAAGGTCGCAACCACATTATTATCAAGCAGACGGAAAAAGATCCGTACTCGTCCAAGAAATAGGATAGCGGGGAAAGACTGAGGCTGCTGACATTGCCCTTTCTTGATAACTAAGATCATTAAGGGTTGCCAACACGACAAAATAAAGGAACGATCTGGCATAGACGTATGTCCACCACCGAAATGATAGGCGATACTGAAGGAAAGACATCGGCGCGATACCTGAGCACCATTTTTGCAAATAGTGTCGGGATCACTTGGCATCACTCTGTTGGGACAGAAATGACACCAAACACCGAAAGAGAAAGGGAACTGGAGAAATGCAAAGGTTGAGCTGTAGTGGATCCAAACCGATGCCATCTACACTCACCAGATAAACCGTTAGTACAAATACTAAGGCTATATGCATGCTATGTAACAAACAAATGCAGCAACCAAATGCAATCATCAAGCCAGACTCTATACTACCGATTTCTAACGTCCACGCGGTCTAGGGCGTCCTACAGCCAGAACTGCTCTGATACCAAGCCTGTGGCACCCCGGCTCAGAGGAAACCGGAACGCCCCGTATTCCAGCCCAGAGATCAAGGAGAAGTCTTCTGGAATACGACACTGGTTAGCATAGAACAAACCAGCTTTCTATTATTACTACACGAATATGAATACAAGGTCTCCGATATTACAATATATAACATCGGTGCAGCGACACTACGCCATCCTCAGTTGCTTTATGCAAGCAGCAGAAACAACTCGAAGCAGCGGAATAACTCTAGCAGCGAAACAACGACGACGGTGGTGAACTCCACTCTGCAGGGACTCTGGATGGGATGCTTATCCTAGCTCGCAAACAAGGACTCCACAGCAAACAAGCAATCAAATCCGGAATGACCTGCAAGCTGGCATGACACGCCAGGTCAGTACTTTGAATGTACTTGCAAGCTCACAATAATCCAGAAGCATTCAAGAGAAACAACAACATGGCAAATACAGGTTAAACAGGAATTATCATGATATCATCAGAACAACATGGCATGACCAACATAAACATGATACAGCTAACTCAACCTGAACATAGCATGAACATATTAATCCGACAATACTAGCATGCAACATGATGACACTATAGGCACCACTTATTCTGTTCGGCTACCTTGTAACCAACTCATGCATCACTTACCAACCTCGGACGTCATACGATCATCTTAGGATCAACTCAAGCTTGGTATAAACAATATCGTAGTAATCATTAAATGACCACGAGGAGCTTGACTTGTACCCACGATTCTTGTACAACCTCATGAATATACAACAACTCGGTATCCTCAATACCATCATGATCCTTACGGCGATCACAACCCGACCAACACTTGGCCCCAAACTGTGATCCTTACGGCGATCACAACCGGACCAACACTTGGCCCCAAACTGTGATCCTTACGGCGATCACAACCCGACCAATACTTGGCCCGTGACCCTTACAGCGATCACAACCAACTTATCTCATTGTTATTAATCACATTATTCTTATTACTGTTGACTCATGGTGTGACCTACTTTCGACCTGGGCCCTTATCCGCGGGCGCGGCTATCGATAGATTTAATATACACATTCCAGAGGTTAGTACATTGTACCCACACTACAGAACCCATGGCCTCGCACTCCCATTCAGGTGGACCAACGGTGTTCCGACAAAACCATCCTACTGCCATGACACTCTCCCGGCCACTCTGACTCAGTCCCCATCGGGCTAGTCCTGAGTGGCCCCGTTTCTACCTCCAGACACAATGACCACCGCCATGGCCAAAACATAAACGATCCCACACGGGGATCCGCCGGCTATAACAACTATGGGCACACAAGGTTATGCCTGCTTACCGGGCCAGGGTACAGCACGCCCATAACCTTCCCTCGTTGGAGGCACCGGCGAAAGGCACGACAATAGACCCAGTTAGGACCGTCCCATACCGGTAAGCGTGGTTGCACTGGTCAAAGTATCGATTCAGCGGCACCATGACTCAGCCAATAGTTGTTCAAGTTCAATTTAATCCGGTAACTTGAATGCACATATGCTGAGCCATGATAAAATGCATGAACATGATATCAACATAATCATGAGAGTATCACATAACCATCCACCATATCAACAATAAATCATATCCACTAAGCATGGCATACTGACTAGCACGACCATTACCAACATCAACATGTACTACTAGCAATCATAAACATATGAAAGGAGATACTAGCAGGTAGAACATGATAATAGAGTACAAGACAACATAGCACAAAAGTGAACATGCAAATCTAAACATCACCGGGACAACGGTAACCATCTTTTCAACAAGCAAACTTTTATTAAAGATTCAAGTTGAAAACCATGGCTACTGCATGACTATCATGCAAGTGGGTATTGTGGCTTGCCTGGGGATGAAGAAGGCACCGGGGAGAAGTGCAGTGAAGCCGCGGAACGAATCGCCGGAAAACATACTCTCTCGGAGGGGGCTGAATAAGGGCAAGGGCATAAAGGTCATTTACACAAGTCAAACCATAGTGAAAGCATGATCAACAGAACGAGCTCCATGAAACGAAGAAGTAGGCTTTGGAATCACCTCATTTGGAGTTACGGATAAAAAGATATGGATGTTTTTCTGCCAGGGACCCATCTGTAATGAAAATATTTTCAACCAGCGGCCCGAACAGAAAAAGTGAAAGCGTAATCGGGGAACTACGTTTTCACCTTATTCATATGAACAGTGGTGGGGCTGACACGTGCGGGTCCCACGGGTGGGGCCCGTCACTTATCCACGCTGGCGCTGACCGGTCAAAAAGGGCAGAGGCGGGGCCGGGCGTCAGGGCCATCGACAGGTGGGGTCGTGGGGCCCACATGCTGGGTGAACGCCCTCCTCCCGCTCCTCCTCTTTCTTCCCCGACGCTGGTGCAGAATAGAGGAAGGGGTCCCCGGCGCCGGTGCTCACCCGGTCGACTCCGGCCACCTCCGGTGGACCTCGGACCACCGGAGTGCTCAGGACGGCGAGGCGCACCCGTCCCACCACCACACGAACGTCAAGGCGACTCGAGCAGGGCGAGACCGTGGCCGCGGCGGATGGGGCTTCGGCCGAAGATAGACGACGATGCCATGGCGACTCCGGCGACTAATGGAGGGCTGCGGGAGAGGCTATGGTGGCTGGGTGACCTACTAGAGGTGGAAGACAGAGGAGAGGGGCTTCGGTTCGCCGGAATAAAAGTGGACAGGGGCGGCGGCCATGGAGAAAATGGTGACCACAGAGAGCTCCTCGAGCTCGAGGAGTTGTCTAGGAGGGGCTCTGGGAGGGAGGCAATGAGCTTGGGGCGATCAGGAGGCCTCGGAGCTGCTTAAATAGCCAAGGGGGAGAGGGAGCCGAGCAAGCGTCGCCGCGAACGCGTGTCTGGCGCCGCGGACGCGTGCTCGCGTGCATGAGCTTGGAGGCAAATGACAAGGGAGGAGCAGTGGGGGCTCTCACGGGGCAGAGGAGGCCAAGGGGGCGCAGGGAGGAAGACGACAGTGATGAACGGATCCAAACCTTCACTGTACGCACGAGGGCACACGGCGGTTTGTGTCGGCGAGCAAGGTTCCGGAGGGGGAGAGGGGTCCAGGGGAACGGCGAGGAGGAGAGGAAGCCAACGGACATGCTCACGGGCTCTAAGACGACGAGAGGAAGAGGGGGTCCAGCACAAACAGTGCCCCGGACACGCCACAGCGCACAGAGCGCGCCAACAAGCATGCCAGCTACATGGTCACCACGTGACACTACAAAAAAAATACACTTCCGTGATGATACGTGTTTGTCACAGTAGGTCGCGTTTTTTGTCATGCATGTACATCCATGACAAATGTATGACAGAATCAAGATAGTCATACCTGTGCCGTCGTAGAAGTGTTCGATGACATTACCAAAATTATCATCACGGAAGTGTCCACTTCCATGACGATAAATCGCGCGTCACATAACTGCTTTCGTCAAGGGTGACCGACACGTGGCATCCACCGTAACGGAACGCCGTTAAGCTATCAGGTCGGGTTTTGGATCCGATAACCCGTTAACAGCCCCGACCAATGGGGATTTTCCACGTGTAAAATCATCATTGGCTGGAGGAAACACGTGTCGGCTCACCGTTGGGACAGATGTCATCCACTCATTGGACAGAATGCGCCTATGATATGTCGACACATGGCACGACCCAACAGAGGCCCATTCCTGTGAAAAGGCCGGCCCGTTTGACTTGGTCAAAAGGTGGCGGGCCGGCCCATGGAAAGCCTGTTAACAGCCTGTTCGCATATAGCCCATTTACAGCCCGCTAACCCAAGGCCCATTACGCCCTATCCGAATTAGGCCCAGTAGCGTCATCTAGGCCATCCAATATGATTCCAGCCCATTTTCACTTCTGGCCCATGTATGGCCCATGACGTCTTTTGGCCCATATGAGGCCCTATGTTACTCTTGGCCTATTAACGGCCCATGGTGAAACTGGCCCGCAATGAACAGTGTATCACTTTACACCCACTAACGGCCCGTGGTGAAACTGGCCCGTAATGAACAGTATATCACTTTATACCCATTAAGGGCCCGTTATTCAATTGGGCCGTTTCCAGCAAATATTATCTTTCGGCCTTCTCAGAGCCCATTTATTCTTGGGCTCATTTCCAGCATTCGTTTACTTACGGCCCGTTACTGTCATTTTGTGCTTGAGGGCCAAATTCAGCCTGTGGTTACATCGGCCCGTTTGTGGTCCGTTAATACGTTGGGCTGTTTTCATAGCATCATCAAATACGGCCTATTAACGATGGCCCGTTATGGTCATACGGCCCGTATAAGGCCCATTGATGATACGACCCGTAGAAGGCCCATTGTTTCTACGGCCCGTATAAGGCCCATTGTTTCTACGGCCCATAGAAGGCCCATTGTTTCTACGGCCCGTAGAAGGCCTACTGTTTCTACGGCCCATAGAAGGCCCACAGTTTCTACGGCCCGTAGGAGGCCCAGTGTCACTACAGTAAATATTAGCCCATGTTTATTGTGGCCTAGTTTTAAAAAATAGGTTATTGCGGCCACTAGCAAACCGCAGAAAAAGAACTGCACTGACTACAAGCAAACAAATAAACAAGACAACAAGGAAATAAATAAGCAAGCAACTTATGCTAGGCTATCACGGCTGTTACACATATTACATCCACTGGGCATCAAAGTTCGCCACCAGTGCAAATATAGGGAACAAAGCAGCATATCATATACACTGATTGTCAAAGTTGGCAACCAGCGCAAATAAACGACGCAGCAAAACAAATCCAGAACTGAAACCACTTTAGAAGATCTCAAAGAAACAATATCCTGGGTACCCATAATGCTGGCAAGATGCTTAACAAGCTTATTAACTTTCTCTTGTTTGGCGCTTAAATCCTCCAGCACTTGTTGTTGCACCAGAAAATATGCGTCTGAATTCTGCAGGGACTTCCTTAGTCCTTCAGCTTCCTGTCGTAGCACATCTGAACGATGTCTTTCAACTTGAAGTTGAGACTCAAGAAGACTAACTGATTCAGGCAGCAAGTTCGAAGAGCTTGTGCCAGCAGTAGTGGCCAGTAACTCGAACACTACATCAAGACGGGACTTTTGGGTTCCCTCACTATCGTCAAGATAATTTTTATCAGCTTTCTTGGAGACCAACAGGGATGTCTCACTATCTTGAACCTTATCTGCATTACTTCCTTTACCATTGGATAACGCGGTACTGTTCTCCAATATTTTGTCCGCATTCTAAAAGAGAAACAAGCAGACACATCACATGTTTACCATGTTGTATATGAAACTCATTTTGGTAAATGAGTTCAGTAGTAAAGTGGACATGATAACAGCATGAAACAAACATATATCTATGTGCCATGGTCACTTTATGGTCTATATCATTCTAGTTTTTCTTGCCAAATCAAGATAGAGACACAGTTCAAATAATATTTGTTCAAGACAAAGCAGAATAGACAGAATATAAGTGTGGGTAACTATAGAGCAATAACAACACTTGTAATGTGCATGACATGAGAACATAACTGTTTATTCAATTGAAACTAAAATCAACATAGAGCGGGTTACAACAGCAAATCAGTTAAAGAAACAGGTTTAAAACATACCTATTTGCGCCATTGGAGTTTCAATTCCATCCTTCAAATTTGAAAATAGTTAGTATGAGTAAATACAGTAATGCAAGAGCAAAGGAGTATGAACCATAGCTACAGAACCTGACCTGAGAACAAATCTTCTTCTCCTTTAAGCGTTGAGTTGGGATTCGAAGTGGTGGTCCTCGTGCTTTGGGCACTGCAGTTCCCTTACTAACCGCTCGTGTTTGGTGCTCTGTGGTGGAGACGGTGCTGTGTCAACTGGAACTGGGTTACTATCTACCGGGGTTGGGGTTAAAAGGGGTGTAGCTAGTTCTCTGTCCAACTAGGTAGGGGTACAATCTGCGAGAGTCTGGGTTATGTGTGGTGGATCTGGTCCTTGGGCAAGTACAACCGTGGTTCTATCTGCATCAACTGGTAGCACTATCTTTTCTGAAGACCGTGTTGTTACTCCCTTAGATACTGCCATCACGCTCTCCAATTCAAATGGCTGATAAACAAGAAAAGTAATTGAAAGTATAGACATTGTATGATAGACAGGTGCAATGGATAGTGGGGAATAAAAGAGGGCATGAAATAATTCATATTTATGTTGTCTAACCAAACAGGATAGCATGACACAATTTCACATATATGATGGCTAACTAAACAGGATAGCATGACACAATTTCACATTATGATGGCTAACTAAAAAATATGGAAAGACATAGTTCAAAATATGAGACTATGTAAACAGGATGACATGACATAACTATATAATGTGTTTATTAAATAGGTTGGTATGCCATAATTCACATACATTCATGGATAGAATGCCAGAATTCTAAATATGATGACTGTAAACACTAAACAGGATGAGATGATATAACTATATGATGTCTTTATTAAATGGGTTGCCATGCCATAATTCAGATAGATGATGTGCATGTACTATGTAAACATGATGGCATGATATAATTCAAATATATGATTTATATAGTAAGCAAGTAAGCAGATGGCAATCTATATATGATGTAAAAACTAAGCAATGCAAGACAACATGCATGATGGGTAATATAACCCTGCCAAGTTTGAGCATAGACCTCAGGGGAAATAGGACTGGTCATCAGTCTCCGAATCCTCCTCTGAGGAGCTCTCTGTAGCCAGCAAGATGTCTGCTTCAGCAGGTAGCATTGTCTGCTCTGAATACCTTGTTTTCACTCCAGATACTTCCATCACCGCTTCAAATGGCTAATGCACAGGAAGAGTAGTTGAATATACAAACATTGTCGACAAATGGAACACGTAATACAAGAAAATGATAGCATGATATAATTCACATACATGATGACTGGCTAAACAGCATGGCATTGCATAATTCACATATATAATGCCTTTGCAACAAGATAGCATTGTATAATTCACATATATAATGTCTTACAACAAGATGGCAATGCATAATTCACATATATGGTAATTAGACACTGAACAGGTGGCATTCACACAAAGCATGTCTAAACTAATCAAATGGCATAGCAATGTGAGACACCATACGCACGATATGAGCAACATAACCCTGCCAAGTTAGAGCATACACCTCGGGGGGGGGGGGAATATGGCTGGTCATCTGTCTCTGAATCCTCCTCTGAGGAGCTATCCGTAACCAGCGAGATATGCGCTTCGTCAGATATCATAGTCTGCACAGAAGACCTTGTTTTCACTCCAGAATTTGCCATCACCGTGTCAAATGGCTGATGCACACGAAGAGGAGTTGAATGTACTAACATTGTTGACGAATGTAATATGTAACGGAAAAAAAGATGGCCTGATATAATTTACATATAAGATGACTGGCTAAGCATGATGGCATTGCAAAATTCACATATATGATGCCTGGCTAAACAAGGTGGCGTTGCATAATTCACATAAACTATGAATAAACTAAAGAGATGGCATTCGCACAAAGGATGTCTAAACTAAGCAGATGACATATTTGATGTATAAAGTAAGCAATGCAAGACACCATATGCATGATATAACCAACATCAGCATGCCAAGTTAGAGCAAAGACCTCAGGGGGTAAATAGGAGTTATCTTCTCCTTCTAAATCCCCCTCAGAACAGATATCTTCCTCTCAATTACAATCCGAAATGCGTGGTGGGGGGGGCTGCCTTTGCTCCTACCATGGAGCGACGTCTGCATGAAATTATATTGACACGCAAGGCTCGTCTCTTTTGCTCTACATGTTCAGTTCCATTGTTTACAATAACTGTCATGCATAGGAATAAAACATAGTGAGTAAGGAGTGCATGCAGAAATCAAGAGTGATGGTAGCAACCTGTGGATAGACCCAAAACCAATAATAGCAGGCAGATAATGGCTTTAGTTAATAAATACAGATAATGGCTTCTTTGTTGTTTGTTTCCCACCCAACATGAAACTCATAGTAGACACCGGAGATTAACCAGATAGTAGATAGATACTATTGATAGCGGCCCCGATATGTACCCCACAACCATTTAAAAACTCAAGTTTGACCATTAGTTTGGAGCTGACTCAGAGTCTAATCGGTGAATAGGATGATAAAGTAGCATGTAATATTAAGCGATGCATAACGTAAGCAGACACGAAAAAGTGCGACCTCTCTTGCGGACCCGTGTAGTCCTCGAGGTCATCTGCTCGGTTGATGATGGTAATGCAGTTTTCATGGCTGCCAGCGGCGGGGAAGAAGATCTGAGGCGGTGAAAGACAGTTTGGAGGCCGGATCCCTGCTCTGCTGGACCCTTCTATCGTTGGAGCAGCTGAGCTGGGGTGGACGACGGCGCAGCAGGACCGGGACAAACCACGCAAGGTTTTCTTTGACAACTATCTATAAGAGAAGTAATTCTATAAGGGCTCGTTTGAATTGGAGGATTCGAACAATACAGGGATAGGAAATAGACAGGAATAGGATAGGAATGCACGTGCAAAACAGAGAATTTAAAAACATAGAATTTCTGCCAAGCTGGGTGTTTGATTCACAACAATTGGAAGATCACAGGATGCAAGGAAGCATGGTGATATTAAGTCAAACAACAAGAAAATGTACGGTTATAATGCTATTATGCTACTATCTCTTAGTGTTGTGCTTCATGAATAGGAATTTGAAAAGGAGGACAAGTGAAAATTAAAATTCCTACGTTTTTTTCTTTCAAGGAGACACTAAAGGAACAAATTCGTGTGCTCAGTGGACAATATATATAACATGTAGAGTAAAAAAGAGATGCAACAAGTGTACAACCTCTTTGGCGAAGCCATGTCGATCTCAGCGTGACTGGGTTGGCCGGTGAGGATGCTCCGGCTGACTTTGATGTCAGAGGAGGGGAAGAAGATCTTAGGCATCTGGAGATGGAGCCCGAGGTACTGCTCCACTGTGATGGAGGGTTTCATCATTGGAGCAGCTCCGGTGAGTTGTACGACGCCGAGGCTGAAGCAGGACAAGAGAGACAACGAACAACATTACCCTGAGTGGAATTCTAATAGCATCTCCAATACATGACGTAAAATACATAACCACAAAGTGCTAGATGTAAAATACATCAGCCGCTCATCTCTGAACTTAACTGTCGAAACTGAACTTAACTGTCGAAACTGAACCTAACTGTCCAAACTGAATTTTGCTGTCAAAACTGAATTTTGCTGTCGAAACTGAACGCACTAGCAAGGTGAGGCTACATGTCGGTCGACTGACTTTTTCATCTCTGGTCAGTCGATTTTGCAGCCGTTGGATACAAAATCAAGGGCCTGCAGTTCATCTTCAACCTCCACCCCCCCTAAGCCGCCAGCCACCACCGGCCAAATAGCAGCCCCCCACTGCCCGCGGCCGGCGGTGCGCCGCCCCGCCCGCCCCGAAAACACTCCCCACCGCCGGTCCACCACCGCCCTGGCCATCCCTCTAGGCCCCCCGTGCCGAGATTTTTCTCCGGCGATCCCCACGCCACCGTCCCGCCAATGCCCCGCCACCGCCGGCGACCACCGCCCCCATCCTAAACCCTAAGATAGATAGTGGGGTACCTCTCCGGTGAGCCCCCCTCCCCGCTGCGGTTGGTTCTTCCTTCACCCCGGTGAGCCCACCCATTGGAAATCGACTAACCCAAAAGTCGATTCAGTCGACTGAAGTGTAGCCAAATCGGAGCAGCATCGCAAGCAAGAGCAAGAGCGAGAACAGCAGCGCGAGCAAGAGCAATAGCGAGAGCAGACCAGGCAGGGGACCGAGAGCAAGAGCAGAGCAGCAATGCGAGCGAGAGCTAAAGCAGCAGCAGCTCCTACTGATGTGGACGTCGTCACCGAGGGAGCGACGCCGTGGAGGAAGTGGCCGGCGACGCCGCCGTGGATGGAGCCACTCCGTGTCGGCTCGGGACCGAGCGCCGGCAACACCGTGAGATCGAATCAAGAAGAAAATGCGGCGATTAGTGTACAACCTCTTTGTTGGCGCCGATTAGGCCGCAGCTTCATCCGAGGAAACGGTGATGATGATGCTCTTCCGGTGGTGCAGGTGAAGACGGCGGTGTGGGAATGGAGGTGGCACGAAATACGAGGGGAACATCGGGGCAGCTCCTTGGAGGTGGAGGACGGGGTGGCTGAACCGGCGGGGCGATGAGATCGACGATGGATCCTCATCCGGTACGGTGGATGAGGGACGTCGAGGTGTTGCTGTGGACGACGTCATCGGGGAAGAAGCTCCGACTGGGTGGCGGACAGAGCAGGGTGTAGGGTTTAATCGCGGGTTTTCGCGGCCTCGGTGTACGAATGGGTGGGCGGATGGGATGGCAGTGGGGAACCATGGCTTAGAGACGCGCTTGTCCGAAATGTGGGGTAAGTTACGAAAGTACCCCCCACCGATTTGAGGCGGTTCTTTCGGTTCAGGGGTACCACGGGCATTTTGCGTGTCGAGGTTTCACAGGAGGTGGGAGTTTTCGCGCGCATTGTAATTTCGGAATAGCAAGGCACGGGTTGAGATGGAGGGAGTTGTCGGAGCACAACGAGACAAAGATATATCTTAAATATTTCGGGCTAAGAAGGCGCGGGTTGAAATTTCTAGACAAGCCTAACGTGTACTGTACCAAATCAATGCACACTACAAATGTCATTCAAAACTTTGAATTCATGTTATGTTCAATTAAAATATTTCGCTACGTGTATAATGCATGCAACCTACTACTCAAATGAACGTTTTAGTGCATTCCAAACGTATATACTATCGCTTCAATATGAACTAAATTTGAATAAGATCTACAGTAATGATTGTTGTGAAGTCAAAGCATTTGAATTCGTTTCTCTGTTTTAGTAAGATCTACAATCATCATTATTGTCAAGTTAAACCATCGTTTGTGTATTATCTTCACAGCACACCACATGATCAGTATCGAGTTACATATGAACTATGTGTACTATATGAACTCGAACTAGATTTTTTGAATCCACTTTATTTTGATTTCAAATCACATTACATTTCTAGTTCTAGCTAGATCTTCATAATCTAAACCATGTCTCATATGTATGGTGCCCCGCCCCCTACGCCTACAAGTATTTAGATGTGAGTTGCAAACACCACACATTACCACAAATTCAAATAAAATGCGAGAATGTTCGATATATAGTATTGTTTAGATTGCTCGATATTTAGTTGTAAGCTGCAAACGCCTCACATTATCACAAATTCAAATAAAATGTGAGATTGTTTGATGTATAGTATGGTTTAGATTGTTCGGCATTTAGCTGTGAATTGCAAACGCCATGCATTATCACATTATGGTATAACATGTGCACAGCACGTGTATCACCGCTATATTCATGCATGCAATGTTTAAAACACTATGATCTCCTATTCAAATATATGAATCCGCTTTCATATCAAAATATGATCTTTCTTAGTGTCTTACACCCACATAGTCCTCTAACCTTTGTAGCTACCACTAACTTTCTCTCGTGCATGCACACACCCTCCTCGCCCTCCCCCTCCCTCGGCATTCTATCCACCGGGCACATTCATTTTTTCCTTTAGGTCGTTCTCCCAAAGTCCCCACAACTCCTTTCCGACACACACCGATCGATAAACCTCTCCAGCAATGCCTGCCTACAGCATACACACACAGCTTCAATCTCCTCCTTTATGTGTCCTTGCCCCATGTCTCTCATATGGTCAGACACACGTGTAAACTCTCACCCCTCTTTTAATCGATCTCACAACCACACACTCCTCCCCCTATCCACCTAGTAGTTGGGTCTCTCGCACCACCTCCTAGCTCCATTCTCTCTGTCTATCCGTCTCGCTGGGCCTTATTTGCCTTTAACAAATGGACGTACACTGACCGATCTCTCGCTATATATACATATAGCCAGCTAGGTCCTTATAACTCGTTTTTACCCACACATCGATCGATCTACCTCATTAGTTGTGTCTCTCCCTTCCTCCGACAAACAACAATTGATCTACCGATCTAGTTAGGTTTGCTTACCAAACACATGGTTCCCCTTCATCATCCATGGATGCGTCCCGACAAATCTATCACGCACAGGCACACACAGAAACACATCCCCACTCTTATTGATAACATTGCAGTTCCACCCTCAGTTTGTCTAGTAGGCCTCTCCCAACATCTCCGAGAAGCAACTCCATCACCCATCCAGCACTCTACCCCTCTCCCTCCCTCTCCCTCCCTCTCTCTCTCCTCTCTCTCTCTCTCTCTCTCTCTCTCTCTCTCTGTCCCATCATATTTCCCGTCCTTCAGTTATGTATGGATGTCGACCGATCTCCCTCATGACATAGCTGGGTCTCTCCTTCTCAACACATATACGAGTCGTTCTACCTCTATAGTTAGGCCTCTGCCTACCCCTCACCCCACCCCCTCCCCCCCCCACACACACACCGATACATCAAGCGCTCTAGTCATGTCTCCCTGCCACACACAAACTTGACATGTGCCCTCTAACGTTCCGGTAGGCTAGTCGCCCTATATCTTTGACTTGCACACACACACGCAATTTCGATGACTCTCTTCATCGATATCACACCCACCCGTACTTGATCCTCTCTTCGACTCTATCGATAGCTATGACCCCTCCCTCTCTTCTCGTCAATTGCCCGACCCTCTATGTATGATATGGATAGGCCCCCATTTCACACACATTGCATGCAAAATTTTGTTTGAGATGTCATCGACACATATTCTCAGAAATAATTCACGAAATCAACCCCCACCCCCACCACAAAACAAAAAACACTCATGAACGCGGTTTGTATCTCTCACACACACCCACGTAGGTGGGGGACGTGCACGAAGAGAAGAGGTGCATGCACGATGCACGTACTCCCGTCTCTTTCCCAACCACAACCGTGCAGGTACACGGTGGAGCTCATTTCTGTATGAAAAAGGCAGCCCACATGGTAATTTGGCACGTGTACCGGTTGTCCACTTGGTGGAGGGAGGATCGTCTACCACGGGTGAACAAACAAATTGCGACTTGACGCGTTATGTTAAATTAAAAAAAGAGGCAAACCATGTGGGGCCTACCTTAGAGGCAAGGCTCTATACACTGGAGTACTTTTGATGTGTCCCGTCAACTCGCAGAACAAGGAGAAGCTTGCTTAGTACGCCGTCTCCCCCGCCCACGGGCGCGGTGGCTCGCAGGATGAGGTGAAGCTTGCTCCTCCCTCGCCCATGCGCGCGGTGGCTCACAGGACGAGGAGAAAAATTTACTACTCCCTCCGTTTACTACTCGTCCCTACTACCTTGGTTATAGAGATTATATCATATTGTTTGGAATATATATGTCCTTAGTAGATTTCAGTATGAACTACTAATACATACTCCAAACACTGATGTATATAGACGTATTTTAGAGTGTACATTCACTCATTTTGCTCCGTATGTAGTAGCACTCTCCCTCGCCCCTCGACCCTCGCCCACGTGGTGGACGTGCAGCAATTCATTCGGTCTCATATAGCCAGAACGATATATACGGCACTACCATTATTGCTCGACTTCCCGAAGAGGCGAAGAGCCAATCGCAAGGTTAATATTTTGGAGATGCCAAGCGCAAGGTTATAGGAGAACGAGTAGTAGGTGCCACGTCATTTATAAATAATTTTTTTTCTTCAGTGGCACATACGCAATATGATAGGTTCATATGGAGAAAAAAGGAAACCGCTCCACTATATACATAGTCAGGACGGGCCAGCCTACATGGTTGCTTGCTGGGGTTGCTCTCTTCACACTCTCTCGCACAAAACGACTGTGGCCACATCTCTAACATCCCGGTGGATCACGTCCGCTTGGGAAAGGGGTGGATGCTTAGTGTAGATGCGGTGTCCATCGCCGACGGTGAAAACCCACTGTCGGCACGTCCTGATCAGGGGTCCCCGCCGTTCTCTCTCACAAAGCCAGTGAGGTTGCCTTCGTCCCTTGCTCACTGCCGCGACATGGGCAGTTTCCGCCTCCCGCCGCCCTCCTCAAGGTCGATGTCGGTGTCAAAACCAGCGGATCTCGGCTAGGGGGTCCCGAACTGTGCGTCTAGGCGGATGGTAACAGGAGACAAGGGACACGATGTTTTACCCAGGTTCGGGCCCTCTTAATGGAGGTAAAACCCTACGTCCTGCTTGATTAATATTGATGATGTGTGTTACAAGAGTAGATCTACCACGAGATCAAGGAGGTTAAACCCTAGAAGCTAGCCTATGGTATGATTGTTGTTCGTCCTACGGACTAAAGCCATCCAGTTTATATAGACACCGGAGAGGGCTAGGGTTACACATAGTCGGTTACAATGGTAGGAGATCTACATATCTGTATCGCCAAGCTCGCCTTCCACGCCAAGGAAAGTCCCATCCGGACACGGGACGAAGTCTTCAATCTTGTATCTTCATAGTCTTGGAGTCCGGCCGATGATGATAGTTCGGCTATCCGGACACCCCCTAGTCCAGGACTCCCTCAGTAGCCCCTGAACCAGGCTTCAATGACGATGAGTCCGGCGCGCATATTGTCTTCGGCATTGCAAGGCGGGTTCCTCCTCTGAATAATTTATGGAAGATTGCGAACACCAGGATAGTGTCCGGCTCTGCAAAATAAATTCCATGCACCACCGTAGAGAGAATAATATTTACACAAGTTCAATCTGCTGACGTATTTGGTGGCGTGACGTCACACCACTACCAAGCCTTTACTTGAATCGTTTTTATTGTACCACCTCAGCGTGTTTAGCGAAGCGGTTTCCTTGGCACGTCTTGTCGAAGCAGAGATCGTGTTCCCCTTATTCCGGGATTCCCATCAATACGGACGTGGGTTACCCAACCGCGCCATTGATTGTGGCGCTTGGGAGATAAGCGAGTTTTATCAGGCTGGTGGGGACACATGTTTTTGTCCGCCCATATAAGGGGATAAAGATCCAACCCTTTTACCTGCACCTTCTTCCTCCCTGGCTTATCCATCTCCGCAAACTCGAGCTCCAGCGCCCAAGTCCGCACATCTCACCTCAACCTCCTCCAACTATGTCCGGAGCGGGAGGCAAGTGGATGGCCTCCTCCGTCACGGAGGGGCACATCCAGAAGCTGCGCAGCGCTGGATATTTGTCCAGCAACATCGCGCATCGGCTCCCCGACGAGGGAGAGCTCATCCCCACCCCCAGGCCCCATGAGAGGGTAGTATTTCTTCCCCATTTCCTCCACGGACTGGGCTTCCCACTCCATCCCTTTGTCCGGGGGCTCATGTTCTACTACGGCCTGGATTTCCATGATCTGGCCCCAACTTTCATCCTCAATATCTCGGCGTTTATCGTCGTGTGTGAGGCCTTCCTCTGCATCCAGCCCCACTTCAGCTTGTGGCTCAAGACCTTCAGTGTCAAGCTGAAGGTTGTGAAGGGCAGCCAAGCGGAGTGCGGAGGTGCCATGGTGGGCAGGATGTCCAATGTTACTTGGCTTGAGGGCACTTTCGTGGAAACCATTAAGGGGTGGCAATCGGGGTGGTTCTACATCACCGAGCTGTGTGACCCTGAATGGGCAGCGGCCCCCGAATTTAGATCTGGCATCCCCACACGGCTCACCTCCTGGAAAGAGAGCGGCCGGACATGGGGTGATTCGGAGGAGCTGACCGGACTCCAAGCCTGCATCCAAAAGCTAGTGGACAAGAAGCTCAAGCTTGTAAATGTAGTCCAGGTCATGCTCATCCGCCGGATTCTCCCGTGCCAATGACGGGGCTTCAACATGTGGGAGTTCGATCCGGCGCAGCACCAGACTTTGAGCGGGCTCTTCGACACTACGTACGAAGATGTCTGGAAGGTGCTGTTCAAGGGCGCCGAGGCTCCCGCATCCGCTACTGAAGATCGCGGATTCAGCTCGCAGCGTCCGGCTGACGAGGTAAGTGATTTTGTCCTTTACGGGACGCTTGTTTTCCATAGTTTGACTCTATGCGGGATCTAAACTCCCTCTCCTTTGACAGAACTAGCTGGCGAAGACCGAGTAGACTATCTGTCCGGCCCCATTGCCAGAGGACCCAGCGGACGCCCGCTTAACGGGGCTGCTGGCTCCGGCACCCCATGTGGTGCCGGAGAAGAAGGCCAAGAAGAAGGCCACGGGGACTCGGAAGAGTTCCCGTTTTCAGGTGTTATCGGATGATGACTCCGAGGCCGACTCCTCTCACAAAGGCGAGGAGGAGAAGAAGAAAGCTCTCCCCCAGCGGGGGGAGGGAAGAAAAGGAAGGCCTCCCCAACGAGAGAGGCCGAAGGGTCCAAGAAGGGAAAAGCTCTTTCCCCGGACTGCTCCGCCAATGCCAGTGACGACAACGAGGACTGGCCCCCAAGGGCTAAGCCCTGGCGAGACCGTAAGTATCCAGACTCCCGAATAACTTCATGGTTTTTCTTTTCGCCGCATAATGTCTTTCTAATGCCGCATACAACCCTGCAGTCCGCCCAAGGATGATCTTCCCGCTTCGTCGAGCGGGTCCTTAGGTGCGTCGGATATGGATTCTCTCTCGACCGCCTCCACCCCCCGTGATGCGGACGATGCCGAGGTGGGATCCCAGGAAGGGACCCACCATGAGGAGGAGGCCCCGGAGGTGTCGCAGAACAACCTCCCGGACTTTGCACCGGACTCGGCCCCGGAACCCATAGCGGTTCTGGAGTCCGGCGGGCGGCCCGTTCGTAAGAAGGGCAAGACCGTGACACCGGCAGCCTCCGTCCAACCGGAGGCGCCGGATAGCTTGTTGGAGGCGCTCAATGGCGCCTCCATCAAAGAGGAACACCACACTGTTATGAGTGCGGTGATTCAGAAGGTTCAGCTCGCAAAGAGCGGGCTGACTGAAGCCTGCAGCAGCCTTCTAACAGGCTTTGAGGTAAGAATTTTGATATATGTAAAATAGTACCACATAGACAGTAGCCCCTGATGCTCGGTTCGGTGTTCGGAAAGAAAAGCCGGACTGAGGATCTAAAAAGATATACGCAGGAGTCATAAAAAATATGTCAATATGGGATTGCAGGCTGTGCTGCTGACCTCTGCCGCATTGACTGCGGAGGTCAATACTTTGAAGGAAAGCCTCGATCGGTCCGAGAACGAGCTCGGCCGTGCCAAGAAGCAGCTCGACGACAAGGAAGGTGAGTAATACCTTATTAAAATTGTACCTTATAGAAAAGGATTTGGTTGCAAGAAAAATGACAAGGATAACATGGATATAGCAGGGGCCATAAACGAGGTGGCGACCCTGAAGGAGGCGGTGTCCGCGGCCGAACGTAATGCGGCCGCGGAACGCACCAAGCGAGAGAAGCAGGAGGCGTGGGTGGCGGAGGTACAGCAAGAGCTCCAGGCTCTCATGGAAAAACATGAGAGTTTGGAGCATGACTCGAAGACTCGAGAGTCCGAGCTTGCGACGGCTCTTGAGAGTGCCAAAGCCGCTAAGGCCGAAGCCTATAAGGCCCTCCAGGAAGTCGAGGCGTTGAAGAAAATAGCGGCGGGTAAGGCGTTTTTCATGCAAAGTAAGCATGTGAGTGTGAATTACATATCACTTACCCGAATTCGGAGCTCTCCAGGAGCGTTCGCAGATCTGCCCCGCAGCGTGTCCGATGTTGCCGCTTTCTATAGGGCCGAGAAGGGGAGCTCGACGGAGAAGGTCTTCTGGTCTCAGTATGCTGAGGCCGGACATCCGGTGCCCCTTAGCGACCAGCTGAAGCAGCTGGTCGAGCTCCACAAGGTGGCCGAACAAGCCATGAAGGGCCTCATAGTTCAGCTGTGGCCTAAGGAGGCCATGCCTGGGAGCTACTTCGGCCTGGTGCGGCGGCTGGTGGATGCGTGCCCGTGGGTTGAAGTCATCAAGCACTCCGCCTGTATTGAAGGTGCCCGTCGGGCCCTTGCCCGCGCAAAGGTGGACTGGGGCAAGATGGATGCCCAGAAGCTTGTGACGGACGCGCCACCGCAGGGCAAGGATCATCGCACACCCGAAATGTATTATAAGAGTGTCCTGAAGGGTGCCCGCATTATTGCGGGTGAGTGCTCCAAAGATGTAATATTTGAGTAGACTCGCATTTTGTTATCCTGTGCGCTGAAAACTTAGTTCATATGCGCTAAGCAACGCTTGTTAATTTAAAATATTACCTTCTGTGCGGCTGTTTATCAAATCTGAGAGATGGCAAGTCGTCGGCTTCAGCCCCCATGCCACGAGTGCTGGGGTGTTCGGGATAAACTTGAGCACTCTTGTTCCCATTTTTGGGTCCATCTAGGGAGGTGCTCAACACAACGAACAAGGCAACCGGACTTATAATGCTTGAACACTCTCACTTAGCCATAGAATTCTATAATTTTAAATTTCAGCGAAGCCCCTAGTCTTCGGAAGGCCGAATTTGGGGCGCTATCCACGCCTGGGACGGACAAAGCTGGCTCCTCGCTCTAAGCGGCATAAGTCTTTAGGGACTCACAAAAAACCTCTCGAACAACGACCGGCTCTCGCCTCATCATGACGGTCAATTTTAGCTTTCTCCACTGAGGCGCTCGCCCAGCTCAACTGGGGCACAATCGCAGTGGTTCTCCCAGTGCTACCTTAGCCGATACAACGGAACGTAAGGTACCAAAACATGGGAGCCGGGCAAACCCAACTATTGACCCAAGACATGATTCGGAGCCGATGCATATAATGCTATAAGTTCGGGGTGCCGCACTTGTGAAAGTGTTCGGACTTATCACACCATGATGCGGGAACCATAAGCCCCTGGTGTATTTAGCCGTACCAAAATGTACGGATGCAACATGTCATAAATGAACATATGTATAAGAAAGAAATGCAATTGGAAGCAAAAAGGTGCTGCATTACTTATTGAAGAAAAGACTGTTGTGAATGCAGAACGATACAAATGGTGCGATAAGCAAGGGATGGGACTATTAAACATGTCCCCCTCCAGGGGGTAGGCTGCAGAATGGTGTATAAAACAGATTTAATGCTCGTAATGGAGACCACCTGGATATTCGTTGTAGCCTTTCTCCTTCCCGGGATGTTGCATCGTGAGTTCGGCAGGTCTGTTGCCGGACAGGGCCTCTGACGAACGGAGTCCTGTGGGTAAAAATAAAAAGAAAAAAGAAAAAAGAATGACACACTTGAGAGCCCTGGTGTGGTTGAGCCACATTCTGGGCCTATCGTGGTCGTGCCCCTCTCCCCATGCCCATGGTATCTCCAAAGTGTAATGCTGTACGCGAAGGACCTGTCTTGACATTTTGCAGGGGCTGGGGTTGGGGCCGCACTGCTATGCATGCTCGGAACGTGCCAGGTGGTCTTGTTGTAGGTTACTCCGGGCGCGTTTAGCCGTGTCCGGTCGCTTAACGACCGGACTCGAGAATTGCCTTAAGAGGTTGCACTGTACTTCTGCCGCAAGAGCCGCTGTATGTTCATCCGTTCGGAGAGAGCGTTCAGTATTTCCGTTGACCGTGATGACTCCTCGAGGGCCTGGCATCTTGAGCTTGAGGTATGCGTAGTGCGGCACCGCATTGAACTTTGCAAACGCGGTACGTCCGAGCAGAGCATTTAGCCGCTGCGGAACGGAACTATGTCGAAGATTAACTCCTCGCTTCGGAAGTTATCCAGGGATCCGAAAACCACTTCCAGTGTAACTGAGCCTGTACTATTGGCTTCTACACCTGGTATGACGCCTTTAAAGGTTGTCTTGGTTGGTTTAATCCTTGAGGGGTCTATGCCCATTTTGCACACTGTATCCTGATAAAGCAGGTTCAGGCTGCTGCCGCCGTCCATCAGGACTCTGGTGAGGTGAAATTCATCGACGATTGGGTCTAAAACCAATGCGGCGAATCCGTCGTGGCAGATGCTGGTGGGGTGGTCCCTTCGGTCAAAAGTGATCGGGCAGGAGGACCATGGATTGAACTTCGGGGCAACTGGCTCCATCACGTATACATCCCTGAGTGCACGCTTCCGCTCCCTTTTGGGTATGTGTGTTGCGTATATCATGTTCACCGTCCGCACTTGTGGGGGGAAACCCTTCTGTCCTCTATTGTTCGGTGGTCGGGTCTCTTCCTCGTCATCGCTATGCAGCCCCTTGTCGTTGTTTTCGGCAATTAACTTACCTGCCTGCTTGAATACCCAACAGTCCCTGTTGGTGTGGTTGGCTGGCTTTTCAGGGGTGCCGTGTATCTGGCACGAGTGGTCGAGTATTCAGTCCAAGTTGGACGGACCCGGAGTAGTTCTTTTGAATGGCTTTTTCCGCTGACAGGGTTTAGAGCCTCTGAATCCGGCATTGACTGCCGTATCCTCACTATTGCCGCCGTTAATGCGGCGTCTGTTTTTGTTGTGGCGCGACCTGCCATTGTTGGAAATATGCCCTAGAGGCAATAATAAATTGATTATTATTATATTTCCTTGTTCATGATAATCGTTTATTATCCATGCTAGAATTGTATTGATAGGAAACTCAGATACATGTGTGGATACATAGACAACACCATGTCCCTAGTAAGCCTCTAGTTGACTAGCTCGTTAATCAATAGATGGTTACGGTTTCCTGACCATGGACATTGGATGTCGTTGATAACGGGATCACATCATTAGGAGAATGATGTGATGGACAAGACCCAATCCTAAGCCTAGCACAAGATCATGTAGTTCGTATGCTAAAGCTTTTCTAATGTCAAGTATCATTTCCTTAGACCATGAGATTGTGCAACTCCCGGATACCATAGGAGTGCTTTGGGTGTGCCAAACGTCACAACGTAACTGGGTGGCTATAAAGGTACACTACGGGTATCTCCGAAAGTGTCTGTTGGGTTGGCACGAATCGAGACTGGGATTTTGTCACTCTGTGTAAACGGAGAGGTATCTCTGGGCCCACTCGGTAGGACATCATCATAATGTGCACAATGTGACCAAGGGGTTGATCACGGGATGATGTGTTGCGGAACGAGTAAAGAGACTTGCCGGTAACGAGATTGAACAAGGTATCGGTATACCGACGATCGAATCTCGGGCAAGTACCATACCGCTAGACAAAGGGAATTGTATACGGGATCGATTGAGTCCTTGACATCGTGGTTCATCCGATGAGATCATCGTGGAACATGTGGGAGCCAACATGGGTATCCAGATCCCGCTGTTGGTTATTGACCGGAGAACGTCACGGTCATGTCTGCATGTCTCCCGAACCCGTAGGGTCTACACACTTAAGGTTCGATGATGCTAGGGTTATAAAGGAAGCTTGTATGTGGTTACCGAATGTTGTTCGGAGTCCCGGATGAGATCCCGGACGTCACGAGGAGTTCCGGAATGGTCCGGAGGTAAAGATTTATATATAGGAAGTCATGTTTCGGCCATCGGGACAAGTTTCGGGGTCATCGGTATTGTACCGGGACCACCGGAAGGGTCCCGGGGGCCCACCGGGTGGGGCCACCTGCCCCGGGGGCCACATGGGCTGTAGGGGGTGCGCCTTGGCCTACATGGGCCAAGGGAACCAGCCCCTAGAGGCCCATGCGCCAAGATATAGGAAAAAGGGGAGAGTCCTAAAAGGGGAAGGCACCTCCGAGGTGCCTTGGGGAGGATGGACTCCTCCCCCCCTCTTAGCCGCACCCTTTCCTTGGAGGAAGGGGCAAGGCTGCGCCTCCCCCCTCTCCCCTGCCCCTATATATAGTGGAGGGGAGGGAGGGCATCCATACCTGAGCCCTTGGCGCCTCCCTCCCTCCCGTGACACCTCCTCCTCTCCCGTAGGTGCTTGGAGAAGCCCTGCAGGATTGCCACGCTCCTCCATCACCACCACGCCGTTGTGCTGCTGCTGGATGGAGTCTTCCTCAACCTCTCCCTCTCTCCTTGCTGGATCAAGGCATGGGAGACATCGTCGAGCTGTACGTGTGTTGAACGCGGAGGTGCCGTCCGTTCGGCACTAGGATCATCAGTGATCTGAATCACGACGAGTACGACTCCATCAACCCCGTTCACTTGAACGCTTCCGCTTAGCGATCTACAAGGGTATGTAGATGCACTCTCCTTTCTACTCGTTGCTGGTTTCTCCATAGATAGATCTTGGTGATACGTAGGAAAATTTTGAATTTCTGCTACGTTCCCCAACAGTGGCATCATGAGCTAGGTCTATTGCGTAGATTCTTTGCACGAGTAGAACACAAATTAGTTGTGGGCGTCGATATTGTTCAATATGCTTGCCGTTACTAGTCTTATCTTGATTCGGCGGCATCGTGGGATGAAGCGGCCCGGACCAACCTTACACGTACGCTTACGTGAGACCGGTTCCACCGACAAACATGCACTAGTTGCATAAGGTGGCTGGCGGGTGTCTGTCTCTCCCACTTTAGTCGGATCGGATTCGATGAAAAGGGTCCTTATGAAGGGTAAATAGCTATTGGCATATCACGTTGTGGTTCATGCGTAGGTAAGAAACGTTCTTGCTAGAAACCCATAGCAGCCACGTAAAACATGCAAACAACAATTAGAGGACGTCTAACTTGTTTTTGCAGGGTATGCTATGTGATGTGATATGGCCAAAAAGGATGTGATGAATGATATATGTGATGTATGAGATTGATCATGTTCTTGTAATAGGAATCACGACTTGCATGTCGATGAGTATGACAACCGGCAGGAGCCATAGGAGTTGTCTTTATTTATTTGTGACCTGCGTGTCAACTTAAACGTCATGTAATTACTTTACTTTATTGCTAACCGTTAGCCATAGTAGTAGAAGTAATAGTTGGCGAGGCAACTTCATGAAGACACGATGATGGAGATCATGATGATGGAGATCATGGTGTCATGCCGGTGACGACGATGATCATGGAGCCCCGAAGATGGAGATCAAAAGGAGCAAAGTGATGATGGCCATATCATGTCACTATTTGATTGCATGTGATGTTTATCATGTTTATACATCTTATTTGCTTAGAACGACGGTAGTAAATAAGATGATCCCTTACAACAATTTCAAGAAGTGTTCTCCCCTAACTGTGCACCGTTGCGACAGTTCGCTGTTTCAAAACATCACGTGATGATCGGGTGTTTTTATTCAGACGTTCAAATACAACGGGTGTTGACGAGCCTAGCATGTACAGACATGGCCTCGGAACACATGCAAAACACTTAGGGTTAACTTGACAAGCCTAGCATGTACAGACATGGCCTCGGAACACGGAGACCGAAAGGTCGAACATGAGTCGTATAGAAGATACGATCAACATGAAGATGTTCACCGATGATGACTAGTCCGTCTCACGTGATGATCGGACACGGCCTAGTTTGACTCGGATCATGTAATCACTTAGATGACTAGAGGGATGTCTATCTGAGTGGGAGTTCATAAGATGAACTTAATTATCCTGAACATAGTCAAAAGGTTTTTGCAAATTATGTCGTAGCTCACGCTATAGTTCTACTGTTTAGATATGTTCCTAGAGAAAAATTAGTTGAAAGTTGATAGTAGCAATTATGCGGACTAGGTCCGCAAACTGAGGATTGTCCTCATTGCTTCATAGAAGGCTTATGTCCTTAATGCACCGCTCAGTGTGCTGAACCTCGAACGTTGTCTGTGGTTGTTGCGAACATCTGACATACACGTTTTGATATCTACGTGATAGTTCAGTTAAACGGTTTAGAGTTGAGGCACCAAAGACGTTTTTGAAACATCGCGAAACATATGAGATGTTTTGAGGGCTGAAATTGGGATTTCAGGCTCGTGCCCATGTCAAGAGGTATAAGACCTCCGATGACTTTCTTAACCTGCAAACTAAGGAGAAAAGCTCAATTGTTGTGCTTGTGCTCAGATTGTCTGAGTACAACAATCGCTTGAATCGAGTGGGAGTTGATCTTCCAGATAAGACAGTGATGGTTCTCCGAAGTCATTACCACCAAGCTGTTAGAGCTTCGTGATGAACTATAACATATCAGGGATAGATATGATGATCCTTGAGGTATTCGTGATGTTTGACACCGCGAAAGTAGAAATCAAGAAGGAGCATCAATTGTTGATGGTTGGTGAAACCACTAGTTTCAAGAAGGGCAAGGGCAAGAAGGGATACTTCATGAAACGGCAAATCAGCTGCTGCTCTAGTGAAGAAACCCAAGGTAAAACCCAAACCCGAGACTAAGTGCTTCTGTAATAAGGGGAACAACCACTAGAGCAGAATTACCCTAGATACTTGGTAGATAAGAAGGCTGGCAAGGTCGATAGAAGTATATTGGATATACATTGTGTTAATGTGTACTTTGCTAGTACTCCTAGTAGCACCAGGGTATTAGATACCGGTTCGGTTGCTAAGTGTTAGTAACTCAAAACAAAAGGCTACGGAATAAACGGAGACTAGCTAAAGGTGAGCTGACGATATGTGTTGGAAGTGTTTCCAAGTTTGATGTGATCTAACATCGCACGCTCCCTCTACCATCAAGATTAGTATTAAACCTGAATAAAGTGCTCTTGCACCTAAAGGAATGGTTTATTGAATCTCGATCGTAGTGATACACATTTTCATGCCAAAAGATATAAGATAGTAATGATAGTACCACTTACTTGTGGCACTGCCATGTAAGTCATATTGGTATAAAACGCATGAAGAAGCTCCATGTTGATGGATCTTTGGACTCACTCGTTTTTGAAAAGTTTGAGACATGCGAACCATGTCTATTGGTATATACGCATGAAGAAACTCCATGCAGATGGATCGTTTGGACTCACTTGATTTTGGATCACTTGAGATATGCAAATCATACCACATAGGCAAGATGACTGAAAAGCCTCGGTTTCAGTAAAATGGAACAAGATAGCAACTTGTTGGAAGCAACACATTTTGATGTGTGCAGTCCAATGAGTGCTGAGGCATGCAGTGAATATCGTTATGTTCTTACTTCACAGATGATTCGAGTAGATGTTGAGAATATTTACTTGATGAAACACAAGTCTGAATTATTGAATGGTTCAAATAATTTCAGAGTGAAGTAGAAGATCATTGTGACAAGAGGATAAAATGTCTATGATATGATCATAGAGATGAATATCTGAGTTACGAGTTTTGGCACACAATTAAGACATTGTGGAAATTGTTTTACAATTAATACCGCCTGGAACACCATAGTGTGATGGTGTGTCCAAACGTCATAGTTGCACCCTATTGGATATGGTGCGTACCATGATGTCTCTTATCGAATTACCACTATCGTTCATGGGTTAGGCATTAGAGACAACCACATTCACTTTAAATAGGGCACCACGTAATTCCGATGAGATGACACCGTATGAATTATGGTTTAGAGAAACCTAAGTTGTCGTTTCTTAAAAGTTTGGGGCTGCGATGCTTATGTGGAAAAGTTTCAGGCTGATAAGCTCGAACCCAAAGCGGATAAAATGCATCTTCATAGGACACCCAAAACAGTTGGGTATACCTCCTAATTCAGATCCGAAAGCAATATGAATTGTTTCTTGAATCGGGTCCTTTCTCGAGGAAAGGTTTCTCTTGAAAGAGTTGAGTGGGAGGATGGTGGAGACTTGATGAGGTTATTGAACCATCACTTCAACTAGTGCGTAGCAGGGCGCAGGAAGTTGTTCCTATGGCACCTACACCAATTGAAGTAGAAGCTTATGATATTGATCATGAAACTTCGGATCAAGTCACTCCCGTACCTCGTAGGGTGACAAGGATACATACTACTTCAGAGTGGTACGGTAATCCTGTCTTGGAAGTCATGTTGCTAGACAACAATGAACCTACGAGCTATGGAGAAGCGATGGTGGGCCCGGATTCCGATAAATGGCTCGAGGCCATGTAATCCGAGAGAGGATCCATATATGAAAACAAAGTGTAGACTTTGGAAGAACTACTTGATGGTCGTAAGGCTGTTGAGTACAGATGGATTTTGAAAGGAAGACAGACAATGATGGTAAGTGTCACCATTGAAGAAAGCTCGACTTGTCGTTAAGAAGTTTCCCGACAAGTTCAAGGAGTTGAGTGCGGTGGGACTTTCTCACTCGTAACGATGCTAAGAGTCTGTTGGAATTATATTAGCAATTACTGCATTATTTATGAAATCTTGCAGATAGGATGTCAAAACATTGTTTCCTCGATGATTCTTGAGGAAAGGTTGTATGTGATACAACCGGAAGGTTTTGTCTATCCTGAAATATGCTAATAAGTATGCAAAGCTCCAGCAATCCTTCTGAGGACTGGAGTGAGCATCTCGGAGTTGGAATGTATGCTTTGATGATTTTGGGTGTATACAAAGTTTATGAGAAACTTGTATTTCCAAAGAAGTGAGTGGGAGCACTATAGAATTTCTGATGAGTATATGTTGTTGACATATTGTTGATCAGAAATGACGTAGAATTTCTGGAAAGCATATAGGGTTATTTGGAAAGTGTTTTCAATGGAAAACCTGGATTAAGCTACTTGAACATTGAGCATCAAGATCTATAAGGATAGATCAAAACGCTTAATAGTACTTTCAAATGAGCACATGCCTTGACGTGATCTTGAAGGTGTTCAAGATGGATCAGTCAAAGAAGGAGTTCTTGCCTGAGTTGTAAGGTATGAAGTTAAGACTTAAAGCTCGACCATGGCAGAATAGAGAGAAAGGAACGAAGGTCGTCCCCTATGCTTAAGACGTAGGCTCTTCAGTATGCTATGCTGTGTACCGCACCTGAAGTGTGCCTTGCCATGAGTCAGTCAAGGGGTACAAGAGTGATCCAAGAATGGATCACAGGACAGCGGTCAAAGTTATCCTTAGTAACTAGTGGATTAAGGAATTTTCTCAATTATGGAGGTGGTAAAAGAGTTCGTCGTAAAGGGTTACGTCGATGCAAGCTTAACACCTATCCGGATAGCTCTGAGTAGAGATACCGGATACGTATAATGGAGCAACAATTTAGAATAGCTCCAAGTAGAACAGTTATTTGGAATAGCTCCAAATAGAACGTGGTAGCTGCATCTAGGAGATGACATAGAGATTTGTAAAGCACACACGGATCTGAAAGGTTCAGACCCGTTGACTATAACCTCTCTCACAAGCATAACATGATCAAACCCAGAACTCATCGAGTGTTAATCACATGGTAAATGTGAACTAGATTATTGACTCTAGTAAACTCTTTGGGTGTTAGTCACATGGGGATGTGACCTTGAGTGTTAATCATATATCGATGTGAACTAGATTATTGACTCTAGTGCAAGTGGGAGACTGTTGGAAATATGCCCTAGAGGCAATAATAAATTGATTATTATTATATTTCCTTGTTCATGATAATCGTTTATTATCCATGCTAGAATTGTATTGATAGGAAACTCAGATACATGTGTGGATACATAGACAACACCATGTCCCTAGTAAGCCTCTAGTTGACTAGCTCGTTAATCAATAGATGGTTACGGTTTCCTGACCATGGACATTGGATGTCGTTGATAACGGGATCACATCATTAGGAGAATGATGTGATGGACAAGACCCAATCCTAAGCCTAGCACAAGATCATGTAGTTCGTATGCTAAAGCTTTTCTAATGTCAAGTATCATTTCCTTAGACCATGAGATTATGCAACTCCCGGATACCATAGGAGTGCTTTGGGTGTGCCAAACGTCACAACGTAACTGGGTGGCTATAAAGGTACACTACGGGTATCTCCGAAAGTGTCTGTTGGGTTGGCACGAATCGAGACTGGGATTTTGTCACTCCGTGTAAACGGAGAGGTATCTCTGGGCCCACTCGGTAGGACATCATCATAATGTGCACAATGTGACCAAGGGGTTGATCACGGGATGATGTGTTACGGAACGAGTAAAGAGACTTGCCGGTAACGAGATTGAACAAGGTATCGGTATACCGACGATCGAATCTCGGGCAAGTACCATACCGCTAGACAAAGGGAATTGTATACGGGATCGATTGAGTCCTTGACATCGTGGTTCATCCGATGAGATCATCGTGGAACATGTGGGAGACAACATGGGTATCCAGATCCCGCTGTTGGTTATTGACCGGAGAACGTCACGGTCATGTCTGCATGTCTCCCGAACCCGTAGGGTCTACACACTTAAGGTTCGATGACGCTAGGGTTATAAAGGAAGCTTGTATGTGGTTACCGAATGTTGTTCGGAGTCCCGGATGAGATCCCGGACGTCACGAGGAGTTCCGGAATGGTCCGGAGGTAAAGATTTGTATATAGGAAGTCCTGTTTCGGCCATCGGGACAAGTTTCGGGGTCATCGGTATTGTACCGGGACCACCGGAAGGGTCCCGGGGGCCCACCGGGTGGGGCCACCTGCCCCGGGGGCCACATGGGCTGTAGGGGGTGCGCCTTGGCCTACATGGGCCAAGGGCACCAGCCCCTAGAGGCCCATGCGCCAAGATATAGGAAAAAGGGGAGAGTCCTAAAAGGGGAAGGCACCTCCGAGGTGCCTTGGGGAGGATGGACTCCTCCCCCCCTCTTAGCCGCACCCTTTCCTTGGAGGAAGGGGCAAGGCTGCGCCTCCCCCCTCTCCCCTGCCCCTATATATAGTGGAGGGGAGGGAGGGCATCCATACCTGAGCCCTTGGCGCCTCCCTCCCTCCCGTGACACCTCCTCCTCTCCCGTAGGTGCTTGGAGAAGCCCTGCAGGATTGCCACGCTCCTCCATCACCACCACGCCGTTGTGCTGCTGCTGGATGGAGTCTTCCTCAACCTCTCCCTCTCTCCTTGCTGGATCAAGGCGTGGGAGACATCGTCGAGCTGTACGTGTGTTGAACGCGGAGGTGCCGTCCGTTCGGCACTAGGATCATCAGTGATCTGAATCACGACGAGTACGACTCCATCAACCCCGTTCACTTGAACGCTTCCGCTTAGCGATCTACAAGGGTATGTAGATGCACTCTCCTTTCTACTCGTTGCTGGTTTCTCCATAGATAGATCTTGGTGATACGTAGGAAAATTTTGAATTTCTGCTACGTTCCCCAACAGCCATTACGGTCCTTGATATCCGGACTGCCAGAATTTTTGCTGAGGTTGTTGCTGCGTGCTAGCCAGCTGTCCTCACCCGCGCAGAAGCGGGTCATGAGTGATGTGAGGGCTGCCATGGATTTCGGCTTTTCCTGTCCCAGGTGCCGGGCAAGCCACTCGTCGTGGATGTTATGCTTGAAGGCCGCGAGGGCCTCCGCATCCAGACAGTCGACGATTTGGTTTTTCTTGGTTAAGAACCGTGTCCAGAATTGTCTGGCCGATTCATCTGTCTGCTGAATTATGTGGCTTAGGTCATCAGCGTCTGGTGGTCGCACATACGTGCCTTGGAAGTTATCGAGGAATGCGGCTTCCAGGTCTTCCCAACTCCCGATTGACTCTGCTGGCAGGCTGTTAAGCCAATGCTGGGCTGGTCCTTTAAGTTTGAGTGGGAGATATTTGATGGCATGAAGATCGTCACCGCGGGCCATGTGGATGTGAAGGAGATAGTCTTCGATCCAAACCGCGGGGTCTGTTGTGCCATCGTAAGATTCAATATTCACGGGTTTAAACCCTTCAGGGATTTGATGATCCATTACTTCATCTGTGAAGCATAGTGGGTGTGCGGCACCTCTGTACTGGGCGATATCACGACGGAGCTCAAAAGAGCTTTGTCTATTTTGTTCGGCCCGGCCGGACTTACTGTGTCCTGCGCGACGGTTGTCGTCACGTATCATGGGGCGCCCACGCGATCCATAGATCGATCTTTCTTGTATTGCCTTATCCTCCAATATATCTTGCAAGTCCGGAGTGTTCCCCTGTGGCCTTGTGCTTTTCGAGCGATGCTGGGGTACGGTTCTAGTGAAGGGCCTAGAGGCCTCTCTGTCGCGACCACGGGGTGGTCGGTCAGCCGTATTGTCTGCTGGTGATGCGGGTTCATACGCCTCCTCCTCTAATCGGGGGAGCAGCTTGCGTTTAGGGTAGCTTTTGGAGGGGCGTTCGAGCTCATGCTCTTCGGCCGCGAGGACTTCAGTCCATCTGTCGACTAGCAGATCTTGATCAGCTCTAAGTTGTTGCTGCTTTTTCTTGAGGCTGTTCGCCATGGCCATAAGCCTGCGTTTAAAACTCTCTTGTTCGACGGGATCCTCAGGCACGATGAATTCATCGTCGTCGAGGCTTGCCTCGTCTCCGAAGGGAGGCATATAATCCTCTACCTCTTCTTCTGCCGCTCTCTCATGAGGGCTGGCGTCTCCGTCCTCCTGTGCTGAATCTTGCTGGAGTGGGTTATCTTCGGCACTGTCTGGGGTGTTATTATCTCTGGTGCCAGAATCTTCATTCTTGCTGTGGCGGGATTTAGAGCGGCGCCGCTTACGCCGGCGCTTGGGCTGTTTCTTGGAGGGGTCATCCTCCGCTGTTCCTTCGCCATTCCCATCCTTTGGGATATCCACCATGTATATGTCATATGATGAGGTGGCTTTCCAGTGCCCGGTAGGCGCTGGTTCTTGGTCGTCTCCGGCATCGTCATCCATACCGTCGATGTCTTCGGAGTCGTAGTCTAGCATATCGGTCAGATCGTCGATAGTGGCTACTAAGTGGGTGGTGGGTGGGCTTTGAATTTCTTCGTCGTCCGCACCCCAACCGTCCTGACCGCAGTCCGACCAGGGCTCTCCTGATAACAAGAGATACTTTAGCAAACTCAAGATGTCGCCAAAAGGTGAGTGTTGAAACATGTCCGCCGCGGTGAACTCCATGATCGGCGCCCAATCGGATTCGATCGGAGGGGGCGCGGGAGGTTCGGAGTCCGGCGAGGAGTCCGGCACCTCGGAGTCACGAGCTTCATGAGGGACAAGGTCAGTGTTCGGCTCTATCGCCGTAGAGGTTGCAGCCCCCGAGGCGGTGTCTAGCCATCCGTCCTCGATCTGCGCAGCCAGCTCCGAATTGAAGATCGGAGCGGGCTCGAGTGCGGCCTCCAGGGTACTGTCCGGCTGCAGAGCTAAATCATGCCCGTCGTGACAGTGCGACGCGCTTGGCTGTGGCTCGAATCCATCGAAGATCAAGTCCCCGCGGATGTCAGCCGTGAAGTTCAAACTTCCAAATCTGACCTGACGTCCAGGGGCGTAGCTTTCGATATGCTCCAGATGGCCAAGCGAATTGGCCCGCAGTGCAAAGCCGCCGAATACGAAGATCTGTCCGGGGAGGAAGGTCTCACCCTGGACTGCGTCGTTGTTGATGATCGAAGAAGCCATTGAGCCTATCGGTGACGACACAGAGGAACTCTCAATGAAAGCACCAATGTCAGTGTCAAAACCGGCGGATCTCGGGTAGGGGGTCCCGAACTGTGCGTTTAGGCGGATGGTAACAGGAGACAAGGGACACGATGTTTTACCCAGGTTCAGGCCCTCTTGATGGAGGTAAAACCCTACGTCCTGCTTGATTAATATTGATGATGTGTGTTACAAGAGTAGATCTACCATGAGATCAAGGAGGCTAAACCCTAGAAGCTAGCCTATGGTATGATTGTTGTTCGTCCTACGGACTAAAGCCATCCGGTTTATATAGACACCGGAGAGGGCTAGGGTTACACAGAGTCGGTTACAATGGTAGGAGATCTACATATCCGTATCGCCAAGCTTGCCTTCCACGCCAAGGAAAGTCCCATCCGGACACGGGACGAAGTCCTCAATCTTGTATCTTCATAGTCTTGGAGTCCGGCCGATGATGATAGTTCGGCTATCCGGACACCCCCTAGTCCAGGACTCCCTCAGTCGAGCTACGTCCCTCGGGTACAACTCCCTTTACAGCCGGCTTGCACCACTGCTCCAGCTGCCGACATCACTCCCTGTGGATATTTCTCTACTTCTTTGCCCCACACATACCTGATACCTCTACTGGCTTCTACGTACTGTATTTGTGATGAGTTTATGTCTCATCAACTAGTCCTAGTAATCTTATTCTAATCACGCTTCTTCAATTTCTTTGCTAGAGGGATGCTCATCTCGATTTTGGTGAAACTGCACAAAATGATCTGATGGTCAAAAGGTTGCAAACTTCATTTATTAGGAAGCTCGAACGTTGCCAGCAAATTGAAGCCTGGACAGGGTTCACGGTTCAAGGGCTAGGGACTGCATGGATCGTTTTTTCTTTAGCTGCCTCTTTTCCAAAATAAGTGTCAACTTTAGTAGTAGTACAACTTTGTACTAAAGTTTGCACAAAGTTGAGACACTTATTTTGGAACGGAGGGAGTACATATTTGCTATGATCTGTCAATCATTGAGATGCAATAGCATGCATGTTAGTCTCCTTTGTATTTGATGAAATGTTGCAACGGGCAACCTTGGACGCAAGATACATGCAACATGAGCTGGAAGCTTCATAGCATTGTACAAATTTATCTCGCTGATAAATTACAGTACGTACTAGTACTATACTAGTACTTCCTCCGTTCCTAAATATAAGTCTTTGTAGAGATTTCACCATTAACCACATGCGGATGTATATAGATGCATTTTAAGTGTAGATTCATTCATTTTGTTCCGTATGTAGTTCACCTACTGGAATCTCTACAAAGACTTATCTACTAGTAATAGCTAGCCCCCTCTACTAGGAATTCTCTATCCTCTCCTTGAGCCACATCATCAAAATTGACGTAGCCATTAGATGAAGTAAATCAGTCATAATAGTCGTCTGATCTAGACGTTGAGAGGCTCAGCACTAAGACACATGCAAGCATGCAGAAATACTGTGGCACATGCATGTGAGTGGGTTTTAAATCACATCAACATGTCTGCATGCAAGCATGCACCGGTAGCATGCATGTAAGTGAGATTTTAAGTCCCATTAACATGTCAAAAAGAAAAATATAATTCCATTATGCAGTAGGAGTTGGCTGATCTTTTTTTCTTATGCGGCATGATCTAAATGATGATGGGAGTTTATTTAGTTTGGCTACCACATTTGTCATGCGGTTATAGATTTTTTTTAGTTATATGAAATCGATAATTTTGCGCAGAGAGATATACCGCTGTTCTGCGGCAACGAGCGGGGACTCATCTAGTAATATTTAGGAACGGAGGGAGTACAATGTAAAGAGTTAGGTGTCGCACAGTGATAGTGTGAGGTGAGCCATGTAATCACTGAGCCTGCGTGTTTTCACTGCTCTTGCACTCCTCCACTGTAAGAATGGAGAAAATTGTAATCTACTACCTCCTTTCGCCGAAAGCGTGGGACATCCAGCAGTCCTACCACCTCAATAATAAAGACCAATGAGCCATCAAATCACATAGACCCAGCAGTAAGTTGGACGGACGAAGCAACCATCACTCTTGCGCCAGTGAGAGGTCGCGTCCGCTCTGCCCGGGCATGAATGCGACACCGATTCTTTGGAGCGGCGCTGACCGTTTTGGGCGGGAAGCGCGCGCGGGCGGTGGAGAGGCTTTGGGTGGGCCAGGCTGGTCAGGAGCGGGCGTGGCAGCTGTCGGCATGTCCCTACCGGACACGCCCAGAAACGAGAGGATGCACCGACTCTCGCGGCTAAAATCATACACTACACACCATATCTCTGTAGGGGTAGGTCGATCTGTCGCACTCTCTAACACACACATGCTGTTAAACACACACATGCACACACACGCACCTTGGTCCCGTTGCACCTTCTAACGTGACTTATTACACCTAGACGGAGGGAGTAGTAAGTATACGAGATACGGTGGCACACTGACTTAAGTCGAATACAAGTGCCCAAAATTTGTGTGCATGTTATAATAAGGATTCACTTAAAATAGTACATGAGCGAACAGATGGATCAATTGGACAATGTTCCCGAGCAGTAGCGAGATGTGTGAGGTAGTAAGATACACCGCTGGCGCTTTTAATTTTTCTTATTAATTTGTTTGTTTCACCCTCTGACTGGTGGGACCCAACATACTACGTGGAGAGAGGTAAGGTGACTAAGGCTGCATTATTTCTGCACCACTGTGGATAGTCTTACCACCAAAGCCACATGACACGATTATGATTGAAATCCTAATGACTCCCACACACACAAAAAAACACGGCATGCCTGTCACATGAAAGCAGGAATGTATAAAAAGTTATTTTCCTCTCGTTGAACATAATGGGAGGGTTGTGTAGCTGGTTAACGTGTTCGCTCATCAAACTTGAGGTCTCGAGTTCGATAACTACACTTGAGCATAATTTTTGCCAGGAGGATTCTTTGACCGGTCAAAATGTTTTCTAGGATTTGCACGCTTCACACTCTCTCTCCAGTATATATACACGCTGGAGCCTCAGCGCTTGTAGTTGCTCTCTTCACACTCTCTCGCCCTCTCCCGCTGGATCCTCAGCGCTTGTAGTTGCTCTCTTCACACTCTCTCGCCCTCTCAAGATCTAAACAAGACTTCATTGGCCTCTCTCTCCCCTCACTGCTACTCAAAGAGCTGGCAGGATCCGTCCGCCGGGAAGGGAAGGAGGCTTAACGCTGTCACCGTCGGCGAGGGAGGGAATCCACTACCGGCGCTGCTATTCACTTTCCACCCAGCGGCGGCGCGGGAGGGCCTCCGACCCTTCTTCTTCACTGTCGTCCCGTCGCCCACCGAACCACGCCCCAAGAACCTTAAGGTATATTTTACTTACTCCACATGCATTGCTCTAGCTGCATGTATACCATGAATCTAGGACGTGGTTCAAAGAGGAAAGGAGTGGGGGAAAGTAGTGGGAAAAGTTGTATATAGCATGAATCTAGGACGTGGTTCAAAGAGGAAATGAAGGGGGAAAGTTGTATAGCATGAATCTAGGTCGTGGTTCAAAGAGGAAAGGAATGGGGGAAAGTTGTGGGGAAAGTTGTATCGCATAAATCTAGGACGTGGTTCAAAGAGGAAAGGAAGGGGCGAAAGTACTAGTTCAAAAAGGAAAGGAAGGGACAAGGCTGTAGAGTTTGAGCAGGACTAGATTTGCTGCGCTCACATAGGGAAAGGTGCCTAAAGATAACAAAACTAGGACCAACACAAATATGTTCCTTGGTTGTTTGTTCTTTGTTGCAACAGACTGTGCATGACCACAATACATCAGTAGATGCACATGGTGCTGGTGCCGTTTGAGAAATGCTACTGTCTTGCTTTCTTTCCCATTTCGATAAGGTAGATGCTTCTTTTTGTTGGCTTCTATGTCATCCACCATTATTGACCACTAATTGTTTCCTTTGCACCTCTGTGTAAACAGGGTTATCTACTTCAACTCGTTGCCATTGTGACATTTTGTTGCACTACACAAAACACTTTTGTTTTAAGAGTGTTTTGTGCAGTTCAGCCAAAATGTCACACCAATAACGTTGCTTGATTGCTTGATCTTAGTGGAACTGCACAAGAGGAGATCTTACTTCCTATCCGTTAAGGCGAACTTGGTTCAGATCTTCTTCTTGTGAGTTGTTTGAATTCCGCATCATGAGAGGTCAGTACTAGCCTTCTTTCACATGATTCTGCAGTGTGCTTTCATATGTTGTGCTACTTGTACGGTAATGTTGCTTAATTTTAGTGAACTACACAAATAGAGACAAGACTTCCAATCTGTATGTGCACCATAATATCCCATTGAGGTAAGATAAGGATATTTCACAACTGCTGGCCTGTATTTTGCCACTTTCATCAGAAAATTAAGTTTAGTACTATACTTGTGATCCCTAATTGACATGCCAAATCTTACATTGAAGGCGAAGCTTGTTTGTTATTGAACCAAGTGATGAAGGGGAAGAACAAGCGGAAGAAAAACAAAAATCAACTCCCGGTGCTGTAATGAAGCACTGGAACTGTGATGACACAAGTAATGATATAGTTTTGCATCTTAATTTATTGCTATGGCTGGAACGAGCAATTGTTTTGCCACTGATTTGATGCCATACGTAATTATCTCTACTTGTGCAAACAGGGATCTTCTTTGAAGATACCATATATTTTAGTGGAACTGCACAAAAAGATGTTGGAAACATTAAACTAATCGAGGAGTATATAGTAAGCATGGCCACCAAAGTAGAGAGCAACAGATGGTTCCGGAGAAGTGCTTCATCTGTATGCTCTACACAATCAACCTCCTGACAAAGGTTGGTACTCGCCCACTAATTCATCCATATGATTGAGCTTTGTCATCTCTATTAGCGTTGTGCTACTGTTTAGATACTGTCATGAAAAAGTGGTATTGTCCTTGAGAAGTGCTTCATCTGTGCTGTTTTAAATATTTCCTTTCCTTTTTTTCGAGCAAATAGGGATGCTAGCATTTAGTTGTCCTCTTGTCTTTGCACAATAGGATCATCTTCCTCTGAAGAAGAATATGGAGTACATGAAGTGACTAGTTCCGATTATGCCAGGATGAAGAAGCACTGTCTATCTTCTCATCAGAAGGAACAGTTGAAGGATGGTTACATTACTCCCCACAAGGCCAAACTAACTTCAGCTCAGAAGGACTGACAAATCTCCATTTTTTTGCTGTGATGCGCGAGTACAATGGTGTTCTAGGATTCTCATCAGAAGGAGCAGTTGAAGGATGGTTACATTACTCCCCACAAGACCAAACTAACTTCAGCTCAGAAGGACTGACAAATCTCCATTTTTTTGCTGTGATGCGCGAGTACAATGTTGTTCTAGGATTCTTTCTGGTGAGTTCCATTTTTCTAAAAGTGTGCTCTACATGGACCATGTATGTGCCTGTTGAAACTGTCAATTCATAGTACAGTTTGCTTTATACTAATCACTTTTTTGTATTTGTGCAAGCATGGGTGCTCAGCTTGATTTCAACGGGAACTGCACAAAATGTTCATGAATACATCGAATCATTCATTTCCACCACAAGAAAGGAGGTGCCCATAAGTTCAAGGTGTTGCAACATATAAGGGCGAAATCATGCAAGCTACGCGCGAATTTGGTTGATTTTGGTGGAACTGCACAAAAAGAACAGTTGGTTTATTTAGCATGAGTTGCCATGTCAGTGTCCGAACTGATGGCAAACCTTGCCCATTCCACAATCATAGGCATTTGATATTTTGGAATGGGACAACCTTCTCAAATTTTGCTCATTGATTTTAGCAAGATATGCGTTTGATACTTTCGAATGGGACGCCCTTTGCTATCAGCAGCGGCGATCAATTTTTTATTTATTCTTTAGTTGTGAAGTAAATATTGCCTCTGACATGTGAGTCGCTGAGATGCATAATCATCGATTGTTTTTCATGTTCTCTATGAATTGTCAGGCCTGTGTGTTTGATTGCAATGTACAAAAACGCTAAAAAGTTGTTCAAACTCTTTGTACTCCTTCTGTTCCTTTTTACTTCGCACACTGTGAAAGTGCATACTTTTTTGTATAAGTTAGTCAAAGTAGAGATACTTTGACTGCAGACAAAACTTGTATGCAGACTAGAAAGGACCGGAGGGAGTACATGTGAAACTGCTGCAAACGTGGTGATCACCCTGGGAATAATGCTAGTACGTATTGTTTTGCATGTTCATCCAATGCCAGTGATACAGGAATTCGAACTAATCGAAATAAATTCATTCATACACGGTCAGATTTCATATAAACATGCCAGATTTAATTACATTTCATACATTCTTCAACTAAAAAGGGGTGTTTGTGGCCGCATGCATCTCCCAGATGCAGAGGCGGCGGGTCATCCTCCTTTTCGGAAAAAAAACTAAAAAGGGGTGCGCTGGAGGTATAATTAATTAACCGAAGCTACCCACCTGTGTCCCACTGAGCCGAACAGAAGCTTCAGTGACTTAACTGCAGGTGCAGTTGTGTAACTGACATGTGGCCTGTTGGGCCCATGTGTTAGTCAGCCAACTGCACCAGCAGTTAAGTAGAAGCAGCCTTCTTCTCCAGCACAGCTCTCCGACTCCACGTCGCTGCCAAGAAGCTAACCGGCCGTCAATGGTCAACCCACCTAGCTTGGCTTCAACCGGAGGGTAGAAGTGGTGGCCTTACTTGGACCCGAGCGGCGGCAACCTACCGTGTTATACTCTTCCTTGTTTTATGTGTGGTGCAGCCTCGTTGGCAGCGGGGCGGGGCCTCGGCGGAGCCGGTGATGCCTCTGTCTCATTGCCGGCGGGCGGCACCTCAGCGGAGCGGTGGAAATCCTCCCTCACGTTGCCGGCACGGTGGGGCCTCGGCTGAGCCGGCGATGTCCCCTGCCTCGTTGTTGGCGGGGCGGGGCCTCGATGGAGCCAGCGGTGTCCTCTGCCTCGTTGTTGGTGCCGCGGGGCCTCGACAGAGCCGGCGGTGTCCTCTGCCTCGTTGTTGGCGCCGCGGGGCCTCGGCGGAGCCGGCGGTGTCCTCTGCCTCGTTGTTGGCGCCGCGGGGCGTCATCGAGCCAGCAGAGCGGGGACTCGTTGGAGCCGGCATTGTCCTTTGCCTCGTCCTCGGTCTCGCCAAACAGCGCCTCGCCCGCTTCATCGCCCTCTTTGCTACCCTCTTTGTAGGCGGCCGCAGCCTCTGCCACCCGCATGCGGTACCGCCAGCGCTCAAGGTGGCCCTTACGGGCGGAGCGGTACGAGTCGAGCAGCGCCTCCTGCTCCGCCCGCTCCGCGGCGATCTGCTCCTCTACCTGCAGGTGCTCGTGGAGGAGATGGTGGTTGTAGGCGGCGTCGGCCTGCGCCTCCCGGAACTGCTCCTCATGCATCTGCCTCACCCTGTCCATATATTGGGCACGGGCCTCGCCGATGGTCATGGTGCAATGCACCGGCGAGGATGGCGCAGAGGAGGGGGTTGGCGCCGGATCGTTGACTACCATGTTCTCCATTGGGACGTCGTCGTCGTCCTCCGGCTGCCTGTCGGCCAGCCGGTCGGCAGCAATGGCTGCTATCTCCTTGTGGTCCATCATCCGCCCATCCCGAAAAGCGCTAGAGCGCAAGGAAGCCATGGTGGGCAGTAGTGGTGTGGACAGGAGAAAGGCAACGAATGCGGATGACTGCAGCTATGGCCGGCGCAACAGTTTATATAGCAATGGTGGCCGGGCGGAGGGACGGACGTGTGATGCCAGAGTAGACGCCTCGGCAACCGCGTATCATTAATGTGTGCGGCAGATGGATGGGCGAACGGCACTTGTGTCGTTTCAATGCGGAGCAATCGCCTGCACCGGGAAGCGGGGCAGCCGGCGCTAACTGTTTCGGGCGGAAAGCGCGCGCGGGCGAGGAGATCACTTTACTTGGATAGGATGACAATGGGGACCCACGAGGTCCATAGCCTCACGTACGCAAGTGCCTCCTTATTATATATATATATATATATATATATATATATATATATAATTTATTTTTCTTCCTCCTGGTTTCCTGACATCACGGTCCCACACCATTGTCTACCTATGTACTCCCTCCTTTCCAGTTTATAGGGCTTATCTCAAAATTTTAGTTTTTCCATTTTATAAGGCTCAATTTGGTTGTTTTCCATCACATGTTCAGATTCCAGGGTGCATTAAATCATTGCATGCAAGTATTAAGAGAAAATTGACCAATGCATGTACTTTATGCATGCATGCATTGCAATTAATGCATTGATAAACATAATTTTTTGAGGATAACAAGAGCATTAATTAGGTGCTTTTGCAAAACTAGAAAAAGTATTACACCACTCGCCATCTACCTTGATTGGTGAGATTTTTGAATTGAGCATTATAAACCGGAAAGGAGGGAGTAGTCAATAAACGAGAGAATTGCACAAGAAGCGGCCGACAGCTGGGACCAAGCAGCTCGAGCAGTATTTGTGCTTTTGAGGTGTGAGCACTGCAGAGTTTTTCAATGTTCACCCCAGATATTAATTTTTCTCCTCTGAACAACAACGAAAACATCGCTGCAGGTATTAACTGGGCGGGTTGTGGCCCGTCTAGCCTAGGCCTGATATCCAGCCCAGATATTAATTTTTTTCAAGCTGAAAATGGCTAGCCCAGCTATACTTTTTTTTAGGAATACCCAGGCAAGGTCAAGTTGTTATTCTCTGCCCCGCTGGGCTGCAAATCTTTCCTAGGAGGGATGCATTAGGCTTAACAAGAAAATGGGCTTTAAGAAATAATAAATGGGATGTAATTATAAAAACTGGGTAGTAGCTATAAAAAAATGCACCAAACAGTGATTACTTTATAAAATATTATTTTTGGAATATTGAAAATTTTAATTTCATTAATTGTTGCGAGCGGAATGTTTCGTTGGATTTTTACACAATACAAATTTATATTGAAATTGTATTTAATCTGACTAAAATTTCGGGATAAAAATAATCGGATCCCATCAAAATGTGGGAAATTTTATTGAATTCTGTTTTGAACGGTTGGTTGAAATGGGCTGTACTTTTAACAAACTGTAAATGGGTTGTAGTAAATTCCATTAGAATTCAAAAATGGGCTACACATTCTTACAAACCTCAAATGGGCTATAAGTTCTCTGCCACACACTTCTGGCCTTACTAAGTTGACGCGTCCCCTAAAAAAACAGAGTTGACGGGTATGCAAAGCTTTGTCAACTTATAGTCAACACACGGTTCTAGCAGTAGTGGCCGTTGGATGTCCATCCAATGGATGCCATGCTTCTTCTTCAATCTCGGATATTCTAGCTTCACCCGCCCAAAAAATGATTCATCCCCCTGACATTTGGGGCGCACTATTTCGGAAGCTGACATGTAGGCCTACTAAGTTGACGTACCAAGGGCTTTGTCAACTTAGTCAATATAAACGATTCTAGCTGTAGTGACTGTATGATGTCCATCCAACGGCCGTCGTGCTTCTTCGACCTCTGGTCTTCTTGCTCCAGCCGCCCAAAGCAGCGCCGGTCGTGCCGCCTGCTCCTGCCTCCCATGGACGGCTGTGCTGCTGCGGAGGCCTCACCGCCCCCTACAACTCCCACCGCTGGCCAGGCCATCCCTCCACTCACCCACTGACCCACACCCCCTGTTATTCTGCGGCGATGGCAGCGCAGCCGAACCAGTGTACTCCTCTCCGCGTGTGCATCCACTGCCGCGTCTTCCCCAGCTCCGCATCGTCCCCTTCCTAGGCCTCACCGTCGTCCACCGCCGTGGTGCTCTCGACACGGCGTGGTCAACATGGTCAAGGAACGACTTCCATCGGACATGGACTCTACGTGGAGAGGCTGACAGCTGGGTCCACGGCAGCTGCAAGGAAGTGCCTCCTTATTACGCGCAAAATAATTATTCCTCCACCTGACAGCGGGAACCCACCGGACGGGCCACCGTATTTCATGAAAAAAATGATTTGCCCCCTGATTGCTGGGACCCACGAGCTACATCTTCGCACGCAAGGAAGTGCGTCCAAAAAAAACCGATTCGCCCCCCTGACTGTTGGGACCCACCAGCTACATCTTCCCACGCAAGGAAGTGCGTCCGAAAAAAACGATTCGCCCCCCGACTACTGGGACC
>NC_041385.1:598121853-598122406 GCF_002162155.2 Triticum dicoccoides
TCGCCCCCCTGACTGCTGGGAGCCAGCAGCTACACCTTTGCATGCAAGGAAGTGCGTCCGGGCAAAAAAAAAAGATTTGCCCCCTGACTATTGGGACCCAGCGGCTACACCTTCGCACGCAAGGAAGTGCGTCCGGGCAAAAAAAACCGATTCGCCCCCCTGACTGCTGGGACCCACCAGCTACATCTTCGCAGGCAAGGAAGTGCCTGACAGTCGGGACCCACCAGGTCGAAGCGTACGTAGCGTTGTCATCCTGGTCGCGAACGTGTATGTACATAGTGGTCGACATAGAGGCACGCATGTGTCGTAGTAGAGGCGCGCACGTGTCGTAGTAGAGGCACGCATGTAGCATGTACACGTACGTACATCGGCCAGGGTGCAAGAAAGAAAATACGGTCACGTATGTGTACATACGGGCGGGGTCTCGAACGCCTAGTCGTGCATACCGCAAAACGGAGGAAACGGACCTCCTACGGTCGAAACGGGGGTCCTGTTGATCGGGAGGGGTGTGGCGTACCGCAAAACGGACGAAATGGGCCTCCTACGGTCGAAA
>NC_041385.1:598122637-598182135 GCF_002162155.2 Triticum dicoccoides
CGAAACGGACCTCCTACGGTCGAAACGGGGGTCCTGTTGATCGGAGGGGTGTGGCGTACCGCAAAACGGACGAAACGGACCTCCTACGGTCGAAACGGGGGTCATGTTGATCGGGAGGGGTGTGGCGTACCGCAAAACGGACGAAACGAACTTGTGTTGGAGCCCTACGGTCGAAACGGGGGGGAGGGGTGTGGCGTACCGCAAAACGGGACTCCACGAAATACTGTTCATCTCCACCGTCGACCTCCTCCAGCCTCCACGGGCTACCGTCGACCTCCTCCAGCCTCCATGGGCTCCTGTTCATCCAGCCTCCACCGCGCGCTACTCCACCGGCTACTGTTCAACCACCCCTCCACGGGCACCCCTCCACCGTATACTATTCATCCAGCCCTCCACACCACGGGGTCCTGTTCAACCACCCCTCCACGGCCACCCCTCCACCGTCTACTGTTCATCCAGCCCTCCACACCACGGGTTCCTGTTCATCCAGAGGCAACGCCACTGCTCACTGTTCATCCAACCCCCCCTGCAATGCTCACTGTTCATCCAATCGATCGGCTTCAGTTAGCAGCAGTAGAGAAGGAATCCCTCCATCGGGTTCAGTTAGCAGCAGTAGAGAAGGAATCCCTCCATCGGGTTCAGTTAACAGCCATCGATCGATCGCTCGAGTTCAGTAACGCGTAGCCTGCAGTGCAATCGCTCGGGTTCAGTTAGAGCCCAACGCCTCGCTCGACTTCAGTTAGAGCCAACGCCTCGCACACACACACGCGTACGTATGAGAGAAACGCGCATCGCTCCGCCCCCGACCTCCCACCGTAAGCGGCAACTCCCTGAAATTTTCCTCCCCCTCGCTTCTACCATGGTTTTTTCCGTCATGGACGGCCCAAAGAATGTCATACAGCTGCGTCTCTGGCCCGCCCAGGACGAAAAGCCCATTTTTTGTCATGATTTTTTGTCATAGAAGTAGGAGCCCACCATATCTATGATGATACCAGGTTTTGTCACAATTATCATCATAGGAGTGTCATATGTATGACAGGAAAAAAAAATTGTTCGGCCCAAAATGTCACGGATGTGTCTTTTTTTGTAGTGTGAACACGGGCATTCAATGCTCTACAGAACCCAAAACGTTATCTAGTGGTAAGTTCCTCCAGGGTAGGTCTCAACTAAGGTGGTAGATTGGTGAAAACATCTACGGTTAAAAGGTTAGTGAGCTCTAAAGTTTACTGCAGTAAACTTTACCAGCTCAATGTGATCAATAGGGACATGCTACGGGCCAAATAAGTTGTTTGGGTGTTTAGCTAAGGAGGGACGATGATCCTGGAGGTTTTGAGGGTAAATGGCCCAAGATTTACTGCAGTTGCTTCACAACTGCATATTTGGTCCATAAATGAAGATCAGCAAGATACACTCACATGGAGTGTTCAATTGGGCTAATTTTGGGCAAAGCTAAGTCATTTATTCATATAATGATTCTCAACAAGTATCATTCCATTTGGCAAAGCCAACATGGTACTTGCTTCACAGACAGCTCCTTTGGACAGAAACTTGGAATAATTATGGTGATCAAATGGCTTAATGAAATGATGCCAGATTGGGTGGAGAGATGTTTTATGGGTACAAGAATAACCTGACAATTTATCAGGATTTTTGAAGCAATATAAAACATACTTGCTTCACAACCTGAAAATATTGCCAGAATCAAAGATTTGCTCCTATGCTCACATAGATGATTGGATGGGGCTGCAAATGGGTGGAAGGGGTTAATATGAGCACATTAAGGAGTGTGCAAAAGTTCAACTCATTTGGGTACTCCCAGCTATTACTTCCTTCACAATGGCTTCTGTTTGACAGAAACTTTGAAAAATCACCGAGGAAGATTGGCTAGGCAAATAAATTTTAACTTTTGCATGAGGCTATTATTTGGACATATAAGCATGCCCAACGAGTTGGGGAGCAATCAAGAAAAGATAGGTGGCACTTCCTTCATAGAAAACCACACTGGACAAAAATGAAGAATAATTATTGGGGAATTATTTTTGAACATGGCAATGAAATTTTTTGCCATATTTGATCAAGATATGGCCCAAACAATTTATGAGAATTATTTGGGAATTTTTGGAGTGATGGAAATATAGGTTGCTTCACAACCTAGGGCAATTGGAGTTATTCTTTTAATAGAAAAGGAATATTCCCAATAAAAAGAATATTGGGATTTGGGCTAGGATGGAAATGACAGGGTATAGGGAAGGATTTGGGAATGACAAGCCACACTGGAAACAAATAAGAGGCCATCTTCTTCAGTTTCCAGACCACAAAGCCACGGAAAAAGAAAACTCAGGCAAAAACCTTGGAAAAACAAAAGAAAAAGGAAAGGGCCAAAAATCAGGCTGTCACAAATCAGGACTAGAATGTAAGTAGTCAAACTAGATATAGTCTAACATTGCACTAATACAATAATTAGTACTAACTAGTACTACTAAACAAAGAAAAAAAATCCTGCAGAGAGGCAGTCGGGCGCCTGAGCATGGGCCTCCACGGCCTCTGGCCGACCCACTCATGCCACCGCTGAGGAGGAGGGAGGGGAGGGAGCGGTTACGTGATAAGGTTTCCCCTCCCTCGATCAGCACACCATCGGTCCACCCGACCACCCATGGTCCCAGCCGCTGGCGAGCAGAGTGAGGGCCGCCGGCTCCCACGCATCTCCGGTGATCACCGACGTACGACGGAGGGGCCACCTCATCGGAGGAAGAGGCAACCACGACGGGGTAGATGCACACTCCACACGGCAGGGTGATACGTCTCCATCGTATCTACTTTTCTAAACACTTTTGCCCTTATTTTGGACTCTAACTTGCATGATTTGAATGGAACTAACCCGGACTGGCGCTGTTTTCAGCAAAATTGCCATGGTTGTTATTTTTGTGCACAAATAAAAGTTCTCGGAATGATCTAAAACTCCACAAAGATTATTTTTGGAATTAATAAACATACTGGTGAAAGAATCAAGGCGAGGGGGCCCACACCCTATCCACGAGGGTGGGGGCACGCCCTACCCCATGGGCGCGCCTCCCTGCCTCGTGGGCCCCCTGGTGGTCCACAGACCTCAACTCCAACTCTATATATTCACGTTCAGGGAGAGAAAAAATCAGAGAGAAGGATTCATCGCGTTTTACGATATGGAGCCGCCGCCAAGCCCTAATCTCTCTCGGGAGGGCTGATCTGGAGTCCGTTCGGGGCTCCGGAGAAGGGAATTCGTCGTCGTCATCATCATCAACCATCCTCCATCACCAATTTCATGATGCTCACTGCCGTGCGTGAGTAATTCCATCGTAGGCTTGCTGGATGGTAATGGGTTGGATGAGATTTACTATGTAATCGAGTTAGTTTTGTTAGGGTTTGATCCCTAGTATCCATTGTGTTCTGAGATTGATGTTGCTATGACTTTTCTATGCTTAATGCTTGTCACTAGGGCCCGAGTGCCATGATTTCAGATCTGAACCTATTATGTTTTCATGAATATATGTGAGTTCTTGATCCTATCTTGCAAGTCAATAGTCACCTACTATGTGTTATGATCTGGCAACCCCGAAGTGAAAATAATCGGGACCACTCCCGGTGATGATCGTAGTTTGAGGAGTTCATGTATTCACTAAGTGTTAATGCTTTGGTCCGGTACTCTATTAAAAGGAGGCCTTAATATCCCTTAGTTTCCATTAGGACCCCGCTGCCACGGGAGGGTAGGACAAAAGATGTCATGCAAGTTCTTTTCCATAAGCACGTATGACTATATTCAGAATACATGCTTACATTATATTGATGAATTGGAGCTAGTTCTATGTCACCTTATGTTATAACTATTACACGAGGAATCGCATCTGACATAATTATCCATCACTGATCCAATGCCTACAAGCTTTTCACATATTGATCTTTGCTTAGTTACTTTACCGTTGCCACTGTTACAATTAGTACAAAACTGCTACTGTTACTTTTGCCACTGTTACCGTTACTTCCATACTACTTTGCTACTAAATACTTTACTGCAGATATTAAGTTATCCAGGTGTGGTTGAATTGACAACTCAACTGCTAATACTTGAGAATATTCTTTGGCTCCCCTTGTGTCGAATCAATAAATTTGGGTTGAATACTCTACCCTCGAAAACTGTTGCGATCCCCTATACTTGTGGGTTATCAAGACTATTTTCTGGCACTGTTGCCGGGGAGCATAGCTCTATTCTTTGAGTCACTTGGGATTTATATCTGCTGATCACTATGAGGAACTTGAAATACGAAAGTACTAAGATTTTTCCCTCAACTACGAGGGGAGGTAAGGAACTGCCATCTAGCTCTGCACTTGATTATCCTTCTGTTTGGAGTAAACTTGCGACACCTAAACCGGCTTCTGCTATTAATTCTGACATGTCGCATGTTATTGATGATGCCACTTCTGCTATGCATGATACTTATGATGAAACTACTTCTATGCTTGATAATACTGTGCCATTAGGTGAATTTCTTGATGAACAACTTGCTAGGGCTAGAGAGAATCAAATTATTGAAACTGGTAATACTGATGAAAGTGATGATGAAGATTCTCCCCCTAGATATGAATTGCCTGTTGTTCCTGAGGGTTATGTTATGGATGAAGAAACTGCTAGAGATTTTCTTGCTTGCAACGATAGATCTGATCTTAAGAAATTATTAGCCAAGCTGAAAGAAAAGTCTCTGAATGCTAGAATGAAATATGACCCTGCTTTTGCTACTTCACCTATCTTTATTACTAATAAGGATTATGATTTCTGTGTCGATCCTGAGATAACTACTTTGGTTGAATCTGATCCTTTTTATGGCTATGAATCTGAAACTGTTGTGGCACATCTCACTAAGTTAAATGATATAGCCACCCTATTCACTAATGATGAGAGAACTCGTTACTGTTATATCCTTAAATTATTTTGGTTCTCATTAAAGGGTGATGCTAAAACTAGGTTAATTCTCTTGATCCTGGTTGTGTGCGTAGTCCCCATGATATGATTTATTACTTCTCTGCTAAATATTTCCCCGCTCATAAGAAACAAGCTGCTTTAAGGGAAATATGTAATTTTGTGCAAATTGAAGAAGAGAGTCTCCCACAAGCTTGGGGGAGGCTTCTCTGATTACTTAATGCTTTGCCTGATCATCCTCTCAAGAAAAATGAAATACTTTATATCTTTTATAATGGACTAACCGATGCTTCCAGAGACCACCTGGATAGTTGTGTTGGTTGTGTTTTCAGGGAAAGAACTGTTGATCAAGCTTAATTGTTATTGAATAATATGTTGACCAATGAAAACAATTGGACACTTCCTGAACCAACTCCTAAGCCAACTCCGAAAAAAATGGGTGTTCTATTTCTCAGTCCTGAAGATATGCAAGAGGCAAAGAAATCTATGAAAGAAAAGGGTATTAAAGCTGAAGATGTTAAGAATTTACCTCCTGTTAAAGAAATACATGGCCTTAATTTACCACCTATTGAATAAACACACGGTCTTGCTAACCCGACACAGGTAGTAAAGGTAAATTCTCTCTATAGATATGATGAAGTTGAAATCCCGTTGATGTCTACTACACAACCTTCTTCTTGTAGACGTTGTTGAGCCTCCAAGTGCAGAGGTTTGTAGGACAATAGCAAATTTCCCTCAAGTGGATGACCTAAGGTTTATAAATCCATAGGAGGCGTAGGATGAAGATGGTCTCTCTCAAACAACCCTGCAACCAAATGACAAAGAGTCTCTTGTGTCCCCAGCACACCCAATACAATGGTAAATTGTATAGGTGCACTAGTTCGGCGAAGAGATGGTGATACAAGTACAATATGGATGGTAGATATGAGTATTTGTAATCTGAAATTATAAAAACAGCAAGGTAACAAGTGGTAAAAGTGAGTGTAAACGGTATTGCAATGGTAGGAAACAAGGCCTAAGGTTCATACTTTCACTAATGCAAGTTCTCTCAACAATAATAACATAATTGGATCACATAAATATCCCTCAACATGCAACAAAGAGTCACTCCAAAGTCACTAATATCGGAGAACAAACGAAGAGATTATGGTAGGGTACGAAACCACCTCGAAGTTATCCTTTCTAAACGATCTATTCAAGAGTCCGTAGTAAAATAACACGAAGCTATTCTTTTCGTTCAATCTATCATAGAGTTCATACTATAATAACACCTTAAGATACAAATCAACCAAAACCCTAATGTCACCTAGATACTCCATTGTCACCTCAAGTATCCGTGGGCATGATTATACGATATGCATCACACAATCTCAGATTCATCTATTCAACCAACACAAAGTACTTCAAAGAGTGCCCTAAAGTTTCTACCGGAGAGTCAAGACGAAAACGTGTGCCAACCCCTATGCATAAGTTCACAAGGTCACTGAACCTGCAAGTTGATCACCAAAACATACATCAAGTGAATCATGTGAATATCCCATTGTCACCACAGATAAGCACGGCAAGACATACATCAAGTGTTCTCAATTCCTTAAAGACTCAATCCGATAAGATAACTTCAAAGGGAAAACTCAATCCATTAGAAGAGAGTAGAGGGGGAGAAACATCATAAGATCCAACTATAATAGCAAAGCTCGCGATACATCAAGATCGTGACAAATCAAGAACACGAGAGATAGAGAGAGATCAAACACATAGCTACTGGTACATACCCTCAGCCCTGAGGGTGAACTACTCCCTCCTTGTCATGGAGAGCGCCGTGATGATGAAGATGGCCACCGGTGAGGGATCCCCCCTCCGGCAGGGTGCCGGAACAGGGTCCCGATTGGTTTTTGGTGACTACAGAGGCTTGCGGCGGTGGAACTCCCGATCTATTGTTCTCCTCGATGTTTTTAGGGTATATGGAGATATATAGGCGAAAGAAGTCGGTCAGGGGAGACACGAGGGGCCCACGAGGGTGGAGGGCGCGCCCAGGGGGTGGGCGCGCCCCCTGCCTCGTGGCCTCCTCGAAGCATCCCTTATGTGCACTCCAAGTTCCCTAGATTGCTTCCGTTCCAAAAATAACTTTCCCAAATGTTTCATTCCGTTTGGACTCCGTTTGATATTCTTTTTCTTCGAAACACTAAAATAGGCAAGAAAACAGCAATATGGGTTGGGCCTCCGGTTAATAGGTTAGACCCAAAAATAATATAAAAGTGTACAGTAAAGCCCATAAACATCCAAAACAGGTAATATAATAGCATGGAACAATAAAAAATTATAGATACGTTGGAGACGTATCAAGCATCCCCAAGCTTAATTCCCGCTCGTCCTCAAGTAGGTAAATGATAAAAAACAGATTTTTTTTGATGTGGAATGCTACCTAGCATAATTCTTAATGTAATTCTCTTTATTGTGGCATGAATATTCAGATCCAAATGATAGAAAATAAAAGTTCATATTGACATAAGAAATAGTAATACTTCATGCATACTAATAAAGCAATCATGTCTTATCAAAATAACATGGCTAAAGAAAGTTATCCCTACAAAATCATATAGTCTGGCTGTTGCTCTATCTTCATCACACAAAGTATTTAATCATGCACAACCCCGATGACAAGCCAAGCAATTGTTTCATACTTTAGTAATCTCAAACCTTTTCAATTTTCACGCAATACATGAGCGTGAGCCATGGACATGGCACTATATGTGGAATAGAATGGTGGTTGTGGAGAAGACAAAAAGGAGAAGATAGTCTCGTGAAAGTGCGTTATATCGAATAGAGGGGGGTGAATAGGTGATTTTTATGAATTCTTCACTAAGGAATTTGCTGGTGAGGAAATTCCTTAGCGAAGAACTACTTGCAGCGGAATAAGTACTCAAAGGTAAACATAACAGAACACAAGCATAGTCATCATGATGAAATGAAGACAAGCACAGAGTACAGAAAGCGTAAACACAGGATAACACATAATGAATACGGACAGACTAAAGAAATTGAACTGAGGAAATTGAGAAAGTCTTCAGTCAAAGCTTCAAACAGATATGAACAAGCACACAACAAGTGAAGTGAGGAATTGAAAGAGTTGAGGAAATAGAACCAGTAAGCTTGGTGAAGACAATGATTTGGTAGACCAGTTCCAACTTCTGTCTCAATTGTACATCTGGTTGGAGCGGCTAGGTATTTAAACTTGAGGACACACAGTCCCGGACACACATTCCTCACCGTATTCTCCTTGAGCTAAAGTCACACAGACCTCGCCCAATCACTCATGGTAAGTCTTTAGGTGACTTCCTAACCTTCACAAACTCGGTCACTCAGCGATCCACAATTCCTCTTGGAGGCTCTAGACCTTGACACCTAACCGTCTGGAGAAGCACACTCTTCAAAGGTAACAAGCGTCAGATCCACGCAGGATCAATCTCTTCAGTGATGCTCAATCACTTTGGGTTTGAAGGTGTTTGGGTTTGGGTTTTGGTTTTCCTCACTTGATGATTTTCGCTCAAAGTCCTCGGAGGATGGGATGCTCTCAAATGACAAGTGTTAGTTTCTCTCGGAGCAGCCAACCAACTAGTGGTTGCGGGGGCGGCTATTTATAGCCTAGGGAGCAACCCGACATGATAAGACATAAATGCCCTTCAATGATATGAACGTTAGGTGGTACGATATTTTGGGACAGCTGGCGCGTAGCACAACAACGGTCGGAATTTTGACTCTCAAATTCCTCAGGGCTACCATGTTCCTCACTGTGTAGGCAATCCGCACTAGCAAATTCCTAACTCCTCAGTCAGAACAAATTCCTCATAGACCAGAATAACTTCGTCTCTATCACTGAAGAATATGACTGAACTGTATGAGATTTCCAATGGCTTCACTCGAAGGGATTGGTAAGTGTAGGATTTTGAGTTGAGCATCACACGGAAATTTTTCCTTAGTATTTCCTCGACCCCCTTTAATAGTATGGTGTTTCCTATGACTCAAGAAAGAGAAAATAAAGCTACAAAAACAAAAGTCTTCATGCTTCATGTTCCTTGAATGAATTCCAAGTCTTCAAGGTCACACCAATTTCTTCACTTTCAAAGTCTTCAGAAATCCAAAGTCTTCAGTTGAAGAACTTCATTTTTAGGGGTCGACTTTCTCTGTAAATACCAAACTCCTCATAGACTTATAAACATGTGTACACTCACAAACGCATCAGTCCCTTAACCTATAAGTCTTCAATACACCAAAATCACTAAGGGGCACTAGATGCACTTACAATCTCCCCCTTTTTGGTGATTGACGACAATATAGGTTAAGTTTTCAACGGGGAAAAACATATGAAGTGTAAATACTAATATTGAGGAATTTGATTGCAAGATATAGAAGAACTCCCCCTGAAGAAGTGCACAGTGAGTAATTTGCTTTTGAAGCAATGCACACTTGAAGAGTAAAATCATGGAGATCTCCCCCTATATCTTGTAATTCATACACGCATTTGACATATAATATGAAGAATTTGAAATGCATGATGAAATATGGTGACTGATGTAATTCAGCATGCGTGTAATGACATTAATGAGGAATAAGCATGTAGAAGAACTGAGCAAAAGTATCAGACCACCATAGAGTTTAAGTTTACAACTCGATCCAGCAAAGTCATCAAAAGAACAAGAGTTGTAACTTAGCAAAAAAAAGCCCATATAAGATAGACCCGCTTGAAGACTAACTCAAATTTCTCCCCCTTTGTCATCGAATGACAAAAAGGGTTGAACATGAGGGCTAACACCCCTGAAGAATATCATGACGATGAAGGAGCGCCAGCATTGTTGGGGTTGTGTGTCATTGTAGGGCATGCCGCAATGTCATCCAAGTCTTCATACTCGTCTGTGTCGCGTGATGAAGAATATGAACTGACTACCAAGGGAGGAACCTTGAACCTCTTGTATTTCTTTGGTGGAGGAGCAGACCAGTCAAAATCTTCCTTGAAGCCCATTTGCTTCAGATCTTCTTCACCATATAGATGTGACAGAATAGCCCAGGTGCGATCGAAGACTTCATGGAGGTAGTAATGGTTTTTCTTCACTACATTATGTGTATAAGTCATGTTGTGAAGAATAGAACCAAACTGACGCTTAACCCATTTATGGTTTTGATCCACCTTCTGGTGAAGACTAAGAAGCAGCTCTTGGTCAGTCATCACACGAGGAGCAGCGGCTTGAGGATTTGACTTGGGAGCATTGGCAGCAGAATCATGAGTGGCAGAGTCATCATTGGTGGAATAAGATGCAGCTTTGCAAAACTGACCATCCAATGGACAAATGCCTTCATCAAAAATAGTAGTGGCCTTGCCCTTTTCATCAGCTGAGGAAAATGTCCGCTTGAGGACTTCAATAGGGGGCAAGTAGCTGCCATGGTTGAGTGTATCAGCTTTGTAGTTGAGTGAAGACATTGTTCTGATGAATCTCATAATCCAAGGAGCATAAGGCTTCAGCTCAAACGGAGATTGTGCAATATTTGCCAGAGTCCTCATGAAGAAATCATGATAGTTGACAGGGATTCCATGCATGATGTTGAATAGCAGATTCTTCATGATGCCAACAATATCCTCATCAAATGAGTCGTGGCCTTTGATAGGACTCAAAGTCTTCGTCAGAATGCGATAGACTGTTCTTGGCACATGCAGTAATTCCTTCATGAGGAAATTGGTCCTTGGGGCTTGACCAGGCTTCGAGGCTTCATCAGCACTTGCATGTAATGAGCAGTAAGTTCAGGTTCTTGGTACGGACAACTAGCACCTTCAGGTGGAGGACTGATTGGCAGGGCATGAAGTAATTCAGAGGCCAGTGCCTTATAATGAGTATTCTCGGTCATCCAGTCCGACACCCAAGTGTTGATATCATCAGCATCACCTGTGATGTGCAGCGTTGCGTAGAACTGAAGAATAAGCTCTTCATTCCAATCAACAATGTCAGTGCAAAAGTTAAGTAGTCCTGCATCGTGAATCACACTAAGGACTGGAGAGAAGCAAGGCATTGATTCCATATCCACGTGAGGAATATGCTCGTGGTTGAAGACTTTGTTTTTGTTGAAAAGCAGTGAAGAATAGAAATTGGCCTGGCTGGCGGTCCAAAAGCGCTTCCTTCTAAGACGAGCAGAGTCATCAGGATTATAATTAGTGAAGAACATGTGCTCGCCGAAGAAGTCATCAGCCTTGAATTTCTGCTTCTTCGAGAAGGGATCCTTTGGCTTGGGCTGAGGAGTATCAGTCAATTGCATCACCACCTCAGGAATCGCAATCTCAGGATCCACAGGCTAAGGAATTTCAGGTTCTTCTTCAGTTGCATCCTGGGTCATCAATTCTTCATTGACATTTTCATCAGCACTAGTGGCTGGAATTTCTTCATGGACAGATGGGGTTGCATGAGGTTCTTCAGATCCCATTTGTACTTCAGTAGCAACAGGGGACTGAGGAATCTGTTGAAGTGGAGTGAACAGTGGAGAGTTGGGGTGCTGACTTTCCCAAAAGTCATCATTCAGCACGGGAGTGGTACAGCCAATGTCCACTTCTTCATCTGCCATTTCTTCAGCGTCGGTCTCATCAGCAGTAAACTGAGGCATAGGCGAGGAGACAACTAGTGTTGAAGGGATTGCATCCACTTCAATTTCTTCATCCAACTGCTCTAACGAAGCAGTAGAAGGAATTTCTTCATCTGGTTCACTTGGAATCACATAATCTTCATCAAAAGGAACAAGGTCCTTTGATGGCATGGATGAGACAGGAACGACATCAATTGGGTTGTCAAATGAGCTTGTCAATGGCTTCATCTTCTTTGGATCTGAAGAATCTGATGAAGTTGATGCCTTCCTTTTCTTCATTGTTGCACGCTCTGCAGCCTTGGTCTTCTTCACATCTGATGCAGATGGAAGGATTGGAGTTGGCATTGGTGTTGGTGCAGGAGGAGCAGAGGAATTTGGTTCATTTTCTTCAGGCACAACTGATGCAGTTGTCCCGGCTTCTTCATTTTCTTCAGGCGCACCACTAGTGGATGCCCTGGCAATTTCTTCAGCGGCTCGAATGCAGTCATTAGCCCTGGTACTTTCATTTTCTTCAGCAGCCTCATTATCATCAGCAGTGTTGGCATGTTCTTCAGTAGGTTGGACAGATGCTTCAGCATGAGTGACTTCAAAGTGCACAGGAGCAGCACTTGAAGAGAATGTCTTTGTCAGTTTGACGAACCAGACCTTGGCGCCCTTCCAGTCAGCCTTGTAGGCTTCAAATTCTTCGTTGAGCTTCTTGATTTTAGCTTGCAGTGCAATAAGCTACTCAGGCGAAAGATTGAGGATGTTGTCCTTTAGGTAGTGCTGCTTCTTGTACTATGCTTTCTTCAATGACCTTGCTTGGTCATACTTCCATTTTTCTTCTTCAATGAAGGCAGTCAAGACATGACTTTGACCAGGAGTGAGGTTCATCTCCGACAAAGGTGTGTTCGGGTCCTTTGCCATAGATCAATCAAATCTAGGATCAACTTCGGATCCAGTAACATTGGCACATTGTTGCCTTTGGCTCTAGCGGCCTTGACCTGCCTGACTCTGATGATTTTGGCAAGTTCTTCATCATCAAATGGCACTTGAAAAGCGACCTACTTCTTGTGAGGACTTGGTCGAGGGCCTCGTCCAGCAGTGGCCTTTTTCTTCAGCAGAGAGGGGCCAGTTGAAGAATTTGGTGCGACTGAGGAACTTGCAGACGCTCCTGAGGCAATTGAGATGCATGTAGTCCTTTGACACGTGGTGAGATGCACAGGTGGAGAGGATTTAGTTGGAGCAGCTGGGGACTTTGTCGGAGGAACTGAAGACTTTGAAGGAGGAGCAGATTGAGGAGTTGGCCGTGAGGGCTTTGAAGAATCTGGTCGTGAGGGCATTGCTGAGGAACTTGGCCGTGAGGGCATTGAGGGTGAAGCACTGGGCTTGTGAGCGGGCTTCTTAGACATCGCCTTCTTTGGCTTGCTTGCAGAGGCCTCAGCAGCTGTAGCAGCAGCAACAGAGTCTTCATTAAATTTCCTCACTGCTTCTTTTGCCAGTTTGGCCTGGCGCTTTGCCCATTCATTGGGATAATCCTTACCGTGCTTGAGGCTGGTGGGGTCTGCCAATTGGCCAAGTGCCAACGGAGGTCTTGGGCATAGAGGGTTGAGAGAGAATTTCTTCATATACTTGGGAGTAACATATCTGTACTCCCTCCATTCCCGTGCCCATCTCCTCTCTATCCTTTGTATGCACACCTTGTGCTGATTTTTGTCCTCTTTGCCAAATTTGGCCTCATCAGGAGTGCAATAGTCCTTGTATATGTCATCAGGGATCTCAAAAGCAGTATTGACCTTAGGCCTCTTTCCACCCTTTTGTGGCTTCTTACCATCAGCCATTTTCTTCAGCTGAGGAATGTGAACAATGGAATTTTCTGAAGATGTATGCAACTTTTCTTCGAGGAACGCTGCAAATGAGTTAAGTTGATGAGAACCTAGTGATTCAGCAGTAGACATGAGTACATGTGAACATAGTATAGTTGCGAGGAATTTGGAGAGGTTGTTGGGGATATAACTATTTGTGTAAGTCGCCCAGGAGGGGCCGGGTTATGCAAAGAAGACTCAAGCCCAAGACCAAGCATGAAGACGGCGGTTCAATAGGGGGCTTAAGCCCACAGGCGACTTAAAGCCCGTTGTAGTAAAGCGCCGTAATGGCATGACTTGTATCATAAGGTAGATTTAATTAGTCACCAAGCCGGACACTGTTATACGCCGGCCGAGACTCTGTAGGCCACAGGGCGTCAACCCGTGTATATAAGGGGACGACCTGCTTGCGGCTTAGGGCAAGAAACAACTCATCGAGAATCGGGCATAGCGTATCTCGCTCCCTGGTCACCGAAACATCAATACCAACCCAACTAGACGTAGGCCTTACCTTCACCGTAAGGGGTCGAACTAGTATAAACCCTCTCGTGTCTTTTGTCCCGATTAACCCCATCAAGCTTCCTAGTTGCGATGGCTCCATAACTAAGTCCTTTCATGAGGACATCTGACTTGACAATTCAACGACAGTTGGCGCCCATCGTGGGGCCAGCGCACGGTGGATTTGAGCTCTTGAAGGGAAACTTCGAAGGGCTCAAGGGATACGTAGTGGGCCGGATGACCAAGAGTCGTCGCGGCAAGATCTACGTCGACGACGAAGGCTAGGGCCCTGACGCCGGCTCAGTTGAGTATGGGTACCGGGTCCCCTTCGGAGGGATCCACGTCTTCATCGGCCGGATTGGTGAGCCAGGGCCTGAGCCGGACAACTGCACCGACCTCGTCGAGACGGCTCAGCGTGCGAAACCCGCCCGAGCTCAACCCGGCATGAAGCGTGTCTTTGTGGGCTGCGTCCACGGAGAAGAGCTTTCTGAAGGACCTAAAGATGGTGGTGAGGCGGCCGTCCACTCTGACGGTGATTCGTCCGCCGGTTCAACAGATTCTCTGTATCAAGTTCAAGATGGTGTGCTCGGGGCCGTTCTGATGGCTTCAGTATTCCGGACCCCTGTGAGTCGCCGAATTGGGCAGGAGTCTTCATGGCTGGGACTCAACCCGGTCAAAACTCTATAGCCGCTATTGCAGTTACGTCCGGGATAGGAGCGGCCGGGGCAGGAGGCCCTGTGCGCCCGCCGGCTCAAGTGCTAATAGACCTCATGGACAAGCTTACGACCCTGTTAAACGCCATGGTTATCCCTGCGAACAAAGATGAGCATGGCGCGGAGGTGGCACGGGTACGTGAGGAGATAGCTCAGGCCAAGGAGGCCTTGCCAGCTGAGGATACTAGACTAGCTACGGAGCGGGCGGCTCTCGACGCCCGGGCACAGCGGTTGCAGTCAGAGGCTTACCAGCTCACGATGAGCTTAAACGCGTCCAATGAGGTAATGAGGAGGAGACACTAGAAGACCCAATCCCGGTTACCTCCGAATTACGACCCTCGGGTTCTTTTTGCTACACCCGGGGCCGGCCCAAGTAACCCGCCAGATGCCAATCAGTTTATGACATCCAGAGCAGGAGGACCGGCTCAGCGTCGAGAGATGCCACCTCCTCATGTGAGCATGGCACCACCGTGTTATGTGCCGATACCGGAGGGTCACTTTTCCAACCCCATGGAGAATTTAATCGCAGCGTCAGCACGTCTGGCGGCTCTTCCAGTGGACGGTGATGGTCCAACAGCGGTGGAGACCCGGAGGATCAGGGAACTTGTTCAGACGGCCCTGGCTCAGCAAGAGACCTATTCTTATAGTCAGGATAGGATTCATTCAACCCCTCCGCCTTGGTTAGCACCGCCTCATCATAACCGGAGCCCAAGTTACAGCAGGCACATGGAATATGAAGCTTTGTCAAGCAACGCCCAATGCTGTGACCAACATGGTGGCTATAACCCGGTGCAAGACCGAGTACGTCAGGAGAACAAGCGGGTGGCTCAGCTGGCGGCTCAACAGGCGGCACATCAGGATATTCCAGAGTATCCAGCGACTTCTACTGAGACGGGAGTAGCCACCAGAACCAGTGGTGTTCCTTGTTTGATACCAGCTTTGCGCAATGTGCGCCTGCCCAAGGACTTCAAGGGACCTCGAAAGGTGCCGAATTACATGTCCGACTTACAGCCTGGAGCATGGATTGAGAGTTATGAGATGGCCATGGAGCTGTTGGAAGTCAGTGACGCGGCAATGGCTAAATACTTCACCATGATGTTAGATGGAATGGCCCGGTCTTGGTTAAAGAGTTTACCACCCAATTCCATTGGTTCGTGGGAGGAGTTAAAAGCCCGTTTCATCCAGAACTTCAAGGACACCTGTAAGCAATCTATGTCAATCATGGACTTGACGAATTGTAAGCAGGGGGAGGGCGAATCCACCACCCATTGGGTACGCCGGGTCAAGGAGATAATTCATTCATCTGATAAGATGGATGTCGGCTCTGCAGTCCTCATGTTGGAGAAAAATTGCAGCTTTGAGCCGCTGAGGCAGAAACTGGGGCGCCTTAAGCGTGACTGCATGGATATGGGCATGATAATGGCGGCTTTAGTCAAATATGCCGATTCTGATAGTACCAAGGATCCCGCACCTGATAATGAGAAGACAGGGAAGGGAAAAAGGAACAGCAATGGAAAAGGTTAACAGCACAACCCGGTGAATCAAAGCGGCAATAAGCGTAAGGCGGACGGCAACCCGAAGCTTGGAGCCAACGCTAATACACAGGGTAACAATCAGAGACGTAAGGGTAAGTGGCCTTGATCCGGCGGGTCAGGCCCATCTCTTGAGCAGCTACTCAATGAGCCCTGCCCGAAACACGGCACCCGGGAGCACCCCGCTACACACCTGTGGAAAGATTGCGCAATCATGAAGGCGTTTAAAAATTCCAATACCTTTGATGGTAGTCATGGATCTGGCGGCGGTTCAGGGGCTGGCGGCTTTCATGGCCCGGGCGGCAGTTCAAATTCCGGTTTTCAGGGACAGCCGGGTGGAAATAATCAGTAGCAATCTGGTCAGGGAGGACAACAGCAGCAGCAGTCGGGTTATCAGAGCCATCCGAAATAGTTGAGTGGTGGGCAATACCATGTGTTTACCACTAGCTTATGTAAACGTGACCAGAAGGTTCTTAAGAGGGCCATGAATTCGGTTGAGCCGGCAATTCCTCATTATTTGAGATGGTCAGAGCAACCCATCATATGGAGCAAAGAGGATCACCCTCCACGAGTTGATAATCCGGGTCAGTTAGCCTTGGTGGTAGCACCCCAGGTTGGTGGATATAAATTCACTAAGGTACTCATGGACAGAGGTAGCAGCATCAATATCCTCTATTATGATACTTTCCAGCGCATGGGGCTAACTGAGAAGAATCTGAGAACATCCAACACTGTTTTCCATGGGGTGGTTCCAGGCAAGTCGGCTTACCCAGTTGGCAAGATTGAATTGGAGGTGGCCTTTGGAGATGAGTATGATTCCAGGGCTGAGAAATTGACGTTTGAAGTGGTTAAAATCAGGAGTCCATATCACGCTTTGTTTGGGCGACCGGCTTATGCTAAGTTCATGGCACGGCCGTGTTACATTTACTTACAGCTCAAGATGCCGGGTTACAAGGGCACCATCACAGTGCATGGGAGTCGAAAGGTGGCCTTGGAATGTGAAGAACGTGACGCGGCTTACGCTGAGACTGCCTGTGCCGCGGAGGAGCTTAAATTTTATCAAGACAATGTTGACCCGGCGGATATGACCTCCCTCAAAAAACCAACTACTGAGCATGACCCGGCGTTGAAGTTTAAATCAGCCGCTGAGACAAAGCTTGTTGACTTTACCCCAGGAGACGCCTCTAAGTAGTTCCATATAAGTGCCAATTTGGATCCTAAATGGGAAAGCGCGCTCATCGAGTTCATCCGTGAGAACCGGGACATCTTTGCATGGAAACCTTCTGACATGCCAGGTGTACCGAGGGAACTCGCTGAGCACATTCTCAATATTGATCCAAAGTATAAGCCGGTCAGGCAGTTTCTCCGACGGTTCAACAAAGAGAGACGGAAAGCTATTGGGGAAGAGGTCGCCCGGCTCTTAGCGGCCGGGTTTATTGTTGAAGTTTTTCACCCGGAGTGGTTGGCTAACCCGGTGTTAGTGCTCAAGAAAAACGGCACTTGGCGGATGTGTGTGGATTACACGGACTTAAACAAAGCTTGTCCGGCTGATCCTTTTGCTCTCCCCCGTATTGATCAAATCATTGATGCTACGGCGGGTTGTGAACGTTTGAGCTTCTTGGATGCTTACTCTGGTTATCATCAAATCAAGATGGCAGTTAAGGACCAGGAGAAGACAGCTTTCATCACTCCATTTGGGGCCTTCTGTTATGTATCTATGTCGTTTGGACTCAAGAGTGCCCAGGCGACTTATCAGCGATGTGTACAGAACTGTTTGCACGATCAAATTGGGCGTAATGTTCATGCTTATGTGGATGACATCGTGGTGAAATCCAGAGAAAAGGAAACCTTGATATCTGACTTGAGAGAGACCTTTGACAATCTCCGGGTTTACAAGATGATGCTTAACCCTGCCAAGTGTGTGTTTGGTGTACCTGCGGGCAAGCTCTTGGGTTTTCTGGTATCAAACAGATGCGTTGAAGCTAATCCAGAGAAAATCATGGCGATTACCTCTCTGGCTAAGCCGGCGTGTATCAATGATGTTCAGCGCCTGGCGGGTTGTGTTGCCGCTTTAAGCCGGTTCATAAGCCGGTTAGGGGAGAAGGCCTTACCGCTATATCAGATGATGAAGAAAACAGACACCTTCGTCTAGAGTGACGCTACTAACACTGCCTTTGAAGATTTGAAGAGACAGTTGTCTGAGCCACCGGTTCTTGTGGCTGCCATTGACAGAGAGCCGTTGTTGTTGTACGTGGCTGCTAATTCACGAGCAGTCAGTGTTTCCATCGTGGTGGAGCATAAGGAAGCTGGCAAGGAACATCCAGTTCAACGACCGGTTTATTATATCAGTGAGGTGCTCATTGAGTCTAAGCAAAGGTATCCACATTGGCAGAAACTTGTTTATGGTGTGTTCATGGCAAACCGGAAGCTGAAGCAGTACTTCCAAAGTCATCCTATAACGGTGGTAAGTTCAGCCCCTCTGGGAGACATCATTCAAAACAGGGAGGCCACAGGGCGGATCGCTAAGTGGGCTATTGAGCTTGGGCCCTCTGGTTTGAAGTATATGCCCCGTACTGCTATCAAATCTCAAGTCTTGGTCGATTTTATCAATGATTGGACAGAGTTGTAGGCACCTGAGGAGAAGCTGGATAATACGTATTGGACTATTCACTTTGATGGGTCCAGGCAGTTAGAAGGCTCAGGGGCTGGCGTTGTTTTAACTTCCCCTCGAGGTGACAAATTTCGCTATGTGCTCCGGCTCATGTTTCCTTGTACTAACAATGCAGCTGAATACGAGGCCTTGCTCCATGGTCTCCGGATGGCCAGAGAGATGAATTTGAGCCGGGTAAGGTGTTTGGGCAACTCAGATCTCGTGGCTCAACAGGTCTCAGGCAAGTGGGATTCTAAACATCCCCTTATGGCGGCTTACCGTCAGGAAGTAGATGCTGTGGCTGGACATTTCAAAGGTTATCAAGTGGAGCACATTGATCGAAGGAAGAATGAGGCGGCTGATGCTTTAAGCTGGCTGGGATCTCAACGTAAGCCGGTGCCACCTAACACCTTTCTTGATGTTTTGCATAACCCTTCTGTCAAGGTGCCTACCAAGGAAGAACTAGCGGTGCCAGACCCGGAGGCACAGCTGGTGGCGACTCTTCATGTCATCCCGGATTGGACCGTGACATATTTGGCCTATATGACCCGGGGAGAGTTACCGGAGGATGAAAGTTTGGCAAGACAAATTGTCAGACGATCCAAATCCATGATGATTATTAATGGTGAGTTGCATCATTGCAGTGTGACAGGGGCGTTTCAATGATGTGTGTCACCTGGAGAGGGACAAGAGATACTTCGTGAGATTCATGAAGGAGATTGTGGTCATCATGCCGGCTCAAAATCTCTTGTGGTCAAGGCTTTCCGTCATGGTTTCTACTGGCTCACGGCTCATGCTGATGCGGAGGATCTGGTCAGTAAATGTGACGGTTGTTAGAAGTTCTCACGACGTACTCATGTGGCGGCTCAGGAATTGAGGATGATCCCGATTACCTGGCTGTTCGCAGTCTGGGGGCTTGACATGGTTGGACCTTCCAAAAGGTCTAAGGATAAAAAGACACATCTCCTAGTGGCGGTGGATAAGTTTACAAAGTGGATTGAGGCGGAGCCAGTCAGTAAGTGTGATGCGGCCACAGCGGTTCAATTCATGAAAAAGGTGATCTTTCGCTTTGGTTTCCTGCATAGCATTATAAATGATAATGGCACTAACCTTTCCAAGGGAGCCATGGAAGAGTTCTGTCAGCGAGAACATATCCGGCTTGATGTTTCGGCCGTTGCTCATCCTCAATCCAATGGTCAAGCAGAAAGAGCTAATCAAGAGATATTGAAGGGTATTAAACCCCGGCTCTTAGTCCCCTTAAAACGGACATCGGGTTGCTGGGTGGAGGAGTTACCCTTTGTACTATGGAGCATCAACACTATGCCTAACAGGTCTACGGGTTATACACCTTTTTTCATGGTCTATGGAGCAGAGGCAGTTCTACCAAGTGACATCCGACATGACTCACCCCGTGTGGCGGCTTATGTTGAGGCGGACAACGAAAAGGCTCGTCAGGAGGCACTGGACTTGTTGGATGAGGAGCGAGACTTGGCAATGGCCCGCTCGGCGATTTACCAGCAAGACCTGTGCCGTTATCATAGCCGCCGGGTCAAGAGCAGAACCTTTCAGGAAGGTGATTTGGTGCTCTGGCTCATTCATGATCAATCTGACATGCACAAGCTATCTCCGCCTTGGGAAGGACCCTTTGTGGTCAGCAAGAATCTGAACAACGGGTCATATTACCTCATTGATATTCGAGAGCACAAAGACTCACGTAAGTCAGAGGAAGAGACCCGCCGGCCGTGGAACATATCCCACCTTCGGCCTTACTATACTTAAGCCACCGGCTCTTAGGATGTATATACTTTTGATGATGTATATATTATATAAAGCAATAAAGCAGGACCTCTGTCCTTTTTTCCCATAAAGAATGTTTTTATGTCTTCTTTATCAGGTGATGGACACTACCAACAGGGAGCGGATCATATCTGAATCCGGCTTTCCCTTTGGACCGGCTTATGATCATATCTGAATCTAGCCATGATCACTTGGGGGCTTCCTGTTCAAACATAGGTCGTATCCGAACCGAAGAGAACATAGTTGTCGATACCCGCTTGATCGGCATACTGCCAAACCCACTTGGGGGCTTCTTGATCATATTTGAATCATAGCTTAACCCCTTCGGGTCTGACGTGGATCGTATACGAATCAGCGTCATTAAACAAATCTTATGGTCACTTGGGGGCTTCCTGTTCAAACATAGGTCGTATTCGAACCAAAGAGAACATAGCTGTCGATACCCATTTGATCAGCATCGCCAAGCCACTGGGGGCTATATGACCGTATCCGAATCTTAGCTTAACCCCTTTGGAACGGTTTACTGATCGTATTCGAATCAGAAGCCTGTAAATTATTTTGACTATCCTGAGACCTTGTGAAAACATTATGAGATGTTTTTTGTCTTTCCGGTTTAATATTGGTTACACCAGGTTGTTAAGTACCAGGTGAGCATCAACTCAGCAGGAAAAATTATCCAAGGATAAGGCAAGCAAAATTAACACACTAAGGAAATCAAAGTCAGAAATATATAGCAGTGGCGGCTTATGAAAGTGTTAAAGCGCTAGGAACATGCACGAAGGCATGACAAACATTGGAAAGTTTTTTCTACCCTATTACAAGACTCCCCGAGTCTGAATAAATGAAGCATTGTTTTTTGCAAAACACCTGGCGATTCACTCCTTCGGCGGGCTTCAAGTCTCCGGGTTATCCTTCTCCGCTTCTCCGTCGGTTGTTTTCTCCTGGAAAGTTGACGAGGCCCAGTCAATGCCGCTCAAAGCTTCAAACTCAGCTTCATCATCTATTAAACCGGTTGGGTCCACTTCAGGGGCAAAAGTATGCTTACGAATTGGAGGGATCAGGCTGATTTGATCGTATGGAGTGTTTGGAATTCTCCGGTTTTCACTGTCATAAGCCAGCGCATACTTGCTAAGGTCAGTGTCGTTTCCAACAAGGGTTGCCACGGGACATATGGCTTTGACACAGGCAGTGAAATCATGGTCGTCAAATACAGTGCCGTCTTCCTTCAGACTTGGGTATCCAAGGGCAAGGTCGGCCGGGTCTAGTTCTGGGAGCCATGCTTTAGCCCGGCTCAATGCGGCTACGGCCCCGGCTCTTGAGGACGCCCGCCTTAAGTCTTGGATCCGCTGAGGCAGGAAAGCGAGGCTCTTCAACACGTCTTGCAGAAGGCGGGGAGGAGGGATTGATAAGGCTACAACGGACAAAGCACGTTGTGACCCGGAGTACGGCTGTTCCACTAAGGTATAAACTGCTTTAAGCTTGATCAACATGTTTTGTTTAAGGTTGGTACTCCTGGGGCCTGTATGTACACAAATATAACAGTCAGCCGAAAGTAATTATTACAATAGTCATTGAAAGGTTACAATGTTTGAGGTTTTGCATAGTAACTTACAGAAGATGGCTGAGACCATTTGAGATATCTGCCGTTTTAAGTCGGACAGCTCGGTTCTTGCCTCTGCAAGAGATGCTTCTATTGTCTCAGCCCGAGTCACCAGTGAAGCCTTCTCATTAGCCCAAGCTTTCTTCTCCGACTCAAAATTCTTCTTCAGCTTCTCATTTTCAGAGACACTGAATTCAAATTTGGAGTTAGCCTTTTGAGTCTCAAGTTCTTGAGTTTCCAGACGACTCTTCAGGACAGCAAGCTCAGATTCAAACTGACTTATGGTGGCCTGCATTGACACCAGGTTATGGTAAGGATTATAGTAAGGTAACATTCAAGTCCCAAGCACTTTACAAGTAAAGATACTTGGCACTTGGGGGCTAATGTATGCTGAAGAATTTTAAACTTAGCATACCGGGTCACACATATTAATTCTCAAGCACTTTACAACTAAAGATACTTGACACTTGGGGACTAATGTATATTGCAAATTTACAACTATCATGTTATGACCGGGTTAACTATATTCTCTTTGAACCGGCTCAATTAATAAGTAAAGCAGATTTCTAAGTCTACGGCATATTTATTCATAAGTGATAGACTTGGGGGCTGGTACAGTATGTAATTACCATGTCAATTTCCAGGTCACGTCTATTATGCACTTGATTCAGATAGCCCGAGACTATATCACCAATGCTTAAGTGAGTGTAATCAGTAATGTCCTACTTGGCTTTTCGGCATTCGGCAAGTTCTTCCTTGGCAGAACATTTGGCAAGGACGGTAGGCCGCCCTGATTCAACAAACTGAGACCTCACAATCTCAACTTCCGGTTCATTTATCTTGACCGGGCTAGGAATCTCTGGGTCATTTGTGTTGAGAGTATCCTCAGCAGACGGATCAAAGGTTGGCACTGGAATATCAGAAGCCGGATCAGTCGGTGGCTGATGGGTAGAGCTGTCTGGAGCAGACGCATTAATCACCGGTTCAGTTACAATCGGGTCTTGGGACGGCTTATTCTTCTTCGCCCTCTTGCTGGGTTTCACTTGCATGTTTTTAACAAAGGCAGAAGGATGAATAAGCAAGCATGGGTAAAGTAAAGTTCAAGGTACATAAGGTTACATTACCCGGGAGCAGTTTTGAAAGCCGGCATGTTTGACTGCATGGATTCTCCGGAAGAAGGAGAGGTATCCTGATAATTGGAGTCAGACGAATTGAGAGGATGACGAATTAAGCCCGCTAAAGGTAAAATAGAGCGTAAATCGGAGATAACCTCAGTTTGACACTTCCTGGTTACGTCAGGTAAGCCGGAGGAGAGTTCCGCATCCTTGTTGTTCCGGGTCTGCCTCCGGTTCTCAAGTTGTTGTTGCTTCAAAAGAAATTGAGGATCTTGATAAGCAAGAGCATGTGAAAATCTTACTTTCTGGGTCACCCTTCGGATCTTTTGCTTTGGCAAAGGCTCTGAGTCGGAGGAGATTATAGTTACCTCTTCATTGGCTGCTTGATTGCTCCCCGTATCCTCCTGAAGGGATAGAATGTCAGACAGGTAATAACAAGGGAATTAAGAAAATTTAAAGATTACCTCTTCATCATCTGAAGAACTATCCTCCAATTTGAGTAAGTCGGAGGCGCTGGGTTTCTTCTTCTTTGAGGTTCCCGTCTTGGCGGCTTTCCTTTAGGCTTTTTTGGTTGCCCTGGCTTGTTTTGCAGCCTCATGGTCATATTTGACCTTCTAGAAGTTATCATCGGCCTGTGGGAAAGGATAAGAAGTTATGAGTACCAAAGAAGGTATAACATAGCAAAGAGTATTTATTAAGATTGATAACTTACTGCAGGGGCCGGGTTCTTCTCGCAAAAGGGAAGTAAGCCGAAGGTGTTACTTGTCACAGTGCCCTCCTTCAGCAGTGACTGGGTCGTAGCCTCCACCACATCATCTGGTAAGTTGTCGGGACTATGGCGTAACGGGTCATCCTTTTCGCCTGTATAAGTACACATTAAGCCGGAACGGCGGCTTAATGGAAGTACTCGCCAAGTGACCCAGACTCGGACCAGATCGATGCCATTTAAACCGTTTCCCAAGAGAGCTTTGATCTTCTTGATGGTGGGATTGAGAGGCAGACATTCAACGGCCGTCAGTTTGTCTGGTAGCGGGTGGTTGGACTCAAGGCGCAGGGCGCGAAAGCCGGGCAGAGGCTTCTCATCAGCCGGAGAAGTGTCCTAACAATAGAACCACATTTGGTTCTAAGATTTTGGGTGACTCGGCAGTTCAGCATAAGGAAAAAGGCAGTCTCTCCTTCGCTGGATTGAGATGTCGCCAAGCTCAAGACTGGACCCGTTGGCACGTTCATTTTGCCGGTTCATGTAGAAAAGTTACCTGAACAATAGCAGACTTAGTTCCTCTCCCAGGTACACCTCGCAGAAGACTTGGAAATTGCAAATATTTGACACGGAATTGGGTCCGATGTCTTGAGGTCTAAGGTCAAAGAAATTCAAAACTTCCTTGAAGAATTTTGAGCCGGGAGGGGCAAATTCCCGGCTCATGTGATCTGTAAAAACTATCACCTCCCCTTCTTTGGGTTGAGGCTTCTCTTCAGACGGGTCAGGGACATGATAAGACATGACCTCCCTTTTTGGCAGATGGCCAGATTTCACGAACTCAGCCAGTTTACTCTTGGTAACTATGGATGGGACCCAATTGCAGGTTACAGGGGCCTTGGCCGCTTTAGGAGCCATGACAACAGTTGGCCTATGACAAAATAAGAAGATCCGGTTCAATTTTAACCAGGGAGAAAAATCCTAATTATTCAAGGTGGCAGCTTAAGGAGGGGCCTAATGATATAAGGATGACTCGGCAACAATATTTAAGCCGCTACAAGTATCAAGAGCAGTTCAAAGTTCTTCAGGTCATGAGAAGCAACTAAGGTTCTGTGTTATTTATTTAAGCCGGACACCTCAACAGTTGTGTTTAAGGGCATTTACCAGAAGAAGTTTTTCGGGTGATAAAACAAGTTTCATGGATGACAGCTATTATTCTGGATCAAATTATTGCTCTGAAAAGAAAATTTTCTAGACCTAAAAACAGGGCGGAGAAGTTCATACACTCGAAGAGGGTTTCCAGACAAGGGAAATGAGATCTATTTGTATGCAAGATCAACACAAACAAGTACCATAGCAGTTCTATGTAGTTTTTACGATCTAAACAGGGCATTGGAGGTAAAAACTAGCGAGGGTTTGCGTCGGGCGGTGATGAACACCGACGAACTCAACAAAGTTCCAATGCAGATCTAAGAAAGGGAAGGAGAGGAACTCACGGATGTGGACGAGCTACGGAGGTTCGTCGTCGATTTCTGGTCAAAGTCAGGTTGATGCAGCGACCTGAGTTGGTGAAGACGAGGGGTTCGACGGCGGCGGCGGCGGAGCTCGAGAGGAGGCAAGAGGAAGAAGACGACTGAAAGAGGGAAAGTGGAAGACCTAAGTCGCGCCTATTTATAGGGAGAGGATAACTGAGACAATGCGGGAAACGAGGAGATAAGAGTTATTATCCAGCGGCCTCGACGCCTCGATTTTCGGAACAGTCAATAAAGCAGAGATCCGTTGAAGGATACGATGGAATAGAAAAGGAATTTAAGAGAGGTTGACGTCACGCCGGGTTAACACGGATCCAGAAGATGATGTCATGGCGGGTTAAAGAAACCCTTCTGCACAGTCAGAACACTGAAAATTTATTCTTAAAAGGCATTTTAAGATTGACATGAACAGGTTCAAATCAATCTGGGGCCTAATGTTGGGGATATAACTATTTGTGTAAGTCGCCCAGGAGGGGCCGGGTTATGCAAAGAAGACTCAAGCCCAAGACCAAGCATGAAGACGGCGGTTCAATAGGGGGCTTAAGCCCACAGGCGACTTAAGGCCCGTTGTAGTAAACCGCCGTAATGGCATGACTTGTATCATAAGGTAGATTTAATTAGTCACCGAGAAGGACACTGTTATACGCCGGCCGGGACTTTGTAGGCCACAGGGCATCAACCCGTGTACATAAGGGGACGACCTGCTGGCGGCTTAGGGCAAGAAACAACTCATCGAGAACCGGGCATAGCGTATCTCGCTCCCTGGTCATCGAAACATCAATACCAACCCAACTAGACATAGGCCTTACCTTCACCGTAAGGGGCCGAACTAGTATAAACCCTCCCATGTCTTTTGTCCCGATTAACCCCTTCAAGCTTCCTAGTTGCGATGGCTCCACAACTAAGTCCTTTCACGAGGACATCTGACGTGACAATTCCATGACAGAGGTCATATGCGTTCTCAGAAGGTTTCTCAAAAAGAATAAGTTTGAGGAATTTGACGAGATGAGTCTTGAAGAATTTCACTAAGAGTTCTTTGTCTTAGGTTCTAGAGTTGTATAGATCGAAGATCCACACAATTTAGGAATCTTGAAGAAAAATCATTGCTTAGAGAAACAAATCAAGAGCAGATGACATGTGAGGTGTTCAGTGTGTGAAGATTTGAATAATAAACACCTTTGAAGATTTTTAAGAAAACATTTGAATCAAAGAGGGCAGTTAAAAGTAACTATTAATTACCCTGGATGAAGAACACGATGAACTGGGAAGAGTAGATGTGAAGTTCGTCAGTTCAGATCTTCCACACCCTAACTCGGTAGAGGAAAACAGCTATGGCAGTGGCGGAGTGAAGAAATCCGCAGTCGGCGCGAGTACGGCGGCGACGAGGTCGAGGCAGTGAAGCTCTTCCTCACCAGCAATGATGAAGTAGCGACGACGCTAGGGTTTGAGAAGCTCGAGCAGGAGTGAGAACGAGCGGAGTAAAAACAAAGTGAGGAAGGGGAGGGGGTATTTATAGTCAGAGTGAAAAACTGTACGCTCGAGGAAATTGGACGAACGTGTCCCTGACCCTTCTCATTCGCTTGACATGTGTCACCCACGTACTGAGAGGTGGCGATCATGTGAGATCGTGGGTGAGTAGAAAAGTATTATCGTGGGATGCGGAACTGTTTGAGCGGCAAAACCGAAAATTTAGATAAGATAAGTTAAAAGTTCTGTTCGCAAATTCTTCAGCTGACAAGGACACAGTGAAGATTTTGAACGAGTTTCAAATAGAACGCACATGAAGAATTTGTGAAAAGATTGGGTTGAGTTTAGCATAGAGGGGGAAGGGTCCGATCACATCCACTTAGCAGAAAAACAGCTTGAAGAATGAGCAATAAGTGAATGTTGTAGAGGACATAAACTCATATATATAATCAAATGAAGAATAACAACGGAAAGAGTGAAGACAATGCAAAGTTGAAGAATTTGAACAACTGAGGAATTTCAAAAACTGAGGAAAAACTCAAATTGAAGATTTTCAACCTTTGGTGGTGGCATGACCCACCGTATAAGAAAGCTGATTTCAGACACCGCGTACAATTATCGTAGGGCTCTGAGAATCAATTTCTTCGTTAATTTCTTCACACTTAGAGGGTTAGTCTTCATTGATTGAAGAAAAATGTTACTTTGTGTGTTGCGCATCTAAGTCATCAATTTTGCATAAGTGTTAGGATGAGTGTCCTTTTCAAAGAACATTCAAAGATTCTAGGATATTTAGCTCACACCGCAACTTGCTAAATCTCTTCTCATCCAAGGGCTTAGTGAAGATATCGGCTAGCTGTTCTTCAGTCCGTACATGCTCAATAGAGATGTCGCCCTTCCACACATGATCATGAAGAAAATGATGACGAATTTGGATGTGCTTTGTCTTCGAGTGTTGAACTGGGTTGTGAGAAATCTTGATTGCACTCTCATTGTCATAGTAGAGAGGCACATTCTTCATGTTGACCCGTAGTCCTTGAGAGTTTGCTTCATCCACAGCAATTGAGCACAGCAAGAACCAGCAGCAATGTACTCAGCTTCAGCTGTAGATAGTGATACGTAGTTCTGCTTCTTCGAGGACCAACAGACCAAAGATCGTCCGAGGAAATGGCATGTGCCAGATGTTGACTTATGGTCCACACGATCACCAGCATAGTCAGAGTCTGAATACCCAATGAGATCAAAAGACGAGCCCTTGGGGTACCATAATCCAAGTGTTGGTGTGTGAGCTAGATATCGAAGAATATGCTTCACAGCCTTATGGTGTGATTCCTTCGGTGTAGCTTGAAATCGGGCACACATGCAAACACTAAGCATAATATCTGGCCTAGATGCACTAAAATACAATAAAGAGACAATCATGGAGCGGTATACCTTTTGATTGAAGTTGATACCATTTTCATCAGTGCATAGATGGCCACTTGTGGGCATAGGAATTTTGACCCCTTTGCAGTCTTGCATGCCGAATTTCCTCAATACATCTTTGAGGTATTTCTCCTGACATATGAATATGCCATTGCGCTATTGACGAATTTGAAGACCTAAAAAGAATTTCAATTCTCCCATCATAGACATTTGATATTATTCACTCATCATATAGGCAAATTCATCACTATAATGTTGGTCAGTACAGCCAAAAATGATGTCATCAACATATATTTGGCACACAAACAATTCACCATCATAAGATTTAGTAAAGAGAGTTGGGTCGAGTGAACCGGGTTTGAAGCCTTTCTTCATGAGGAATTCCTTCAAAGTATCATACCACACCCGAGGGGCCTGCTTGAGGCCATATAGGGCCTTATTGAGTCTGAAGACTTTGTCAGGATGTTTTGGATATTCAAAACCTGTGTGTAGCCTTGAGCTACAAGCCATTCCTTATTCCTCACCACAAGGCCATTTTCATCTTGCTTGTTGCGGTAGATCCACTTTGTGCCAATGATATTGTGCTTGCGAGGATCTGGACGATTGACCAGTTCCCAGACGTTGTTGAGCTCGAACTGATGTAATTCTTCTTGCGTAGCTTGAATCCACTCAGGCTCCAAAAATGCTTCATCTACCTTAGTGGGCTCTGTGATAGATACAAAAGCAAAGTGCCCACAAAAGTTAGACAAATGTGAAGCTTTTGAGCATGTGAGAGGACCTGGTGCTTCAATGTCATCGACGATTCTCTCAATTTGCACTTCGTTTGCAACGCGAGGATGAGCGGGTTGTCGTCAAGGAATTTGATCCGCATTTTCTTCAGGACCATTTTCTTCAGCACCATTTTCTTCAGGTGCACCAGCTCGACGTTCTTCCCGTTCTGGAATGAATTCTTCAGCGGATTCTTCGGTAGGAATGACATCCTCAGTAGCCTTGAACTTGATAGATTCGTCATGTGCTGGTTCATCTATCACAGAAGGTAGGTGCTCTCTTTGCAAGCCATTAGTTTCATCGAACCGCACATCTACAGTTTCAACAACTTTGTGAAGAACGTTGTTGAAGACTCTGTAGGTGTGCGAGTCCTTTCTGTAACCAAGCATAAAACCCTCATGTGCTTTCGGTGTGAATTTAGAACTGTGATGAGGATCTCTAATCCAATATTTAGCACCAGAGACTTTGAAATAACTCACATTGGGCTTTTTGTCAGTGAGGAGTTCATAAGCAGTCTTCTTGAAGAATTTGTGAAGATATACTCTGTTGATGATGTGGCATGCAGTATCAATTGCATCAATCCAGACACGACGAGGCGTCTTGTATTCATCAAGCATAGTGCAAGCCATCTCAGCAAGAGTTCTGTTCTTGCGCTCCACGACGCCATTCTGCTGAGGAGTATAAGGAGCAGATAACTCATGAGTAATACCAAGTTCATCAAGATAGTCATCAAGGCCAGAATTCTTGAACTCGGTCCCATTGTCACTTCTGATGTGCTTGATCTTCACACCAAAGTTGGTTGAAGCCCTCGAGGAAAATTGTTTGAATACTTCCTGCACCTCATGTTTGTAAGTGACAATGTGCACCCATGTGTAACGAGAATAATCATCAACAATAACAAAGCCATATTGAGACACATCATTTGAAACTGCAGAATAATGATTAGGACCAAAGAGATCCATGTGAAGCAATTCAAATGGCTGAGTGGTAGTCATGATAGTCTTCGCTGGATGTTTGACCTTGGTCATCTTTCCAGCTTCACAGGCTCCGCACAAATGTTCCTTGAGGAATTTGACATTCTCAATGCCAATGACATGCTTCTTCTTCGCAAGCGTGTGCAGATTCCTCATGCCAGCATGACCAAGTCGTCGATGCCATAGCCAGCCTTCTAAAGCTTTTGCAAGTAGGCATACGGCCGGTTGTGGTCCTGTAGAGAAATCAACAATGTACAAGTCTCCTCTCCTAAAGCCTTCGAAGACTTTGGAATTGTCAGCTTCCAAGATCACAACACAACGATATTTGCCAAAGACAACAACCATATCGAGATCACAAAGCATCGACACGGACATGAGGTTGTATCCTAAGGACTCGACAAGCATGACTTTGTCCATGTGTCGATCCTTTGAGATCGCAACCTTACCTAGACCCAATACCTGACTTTTGCCTTTGTCATCGAAGATGATATGCTTCAGATGCGATGGTGATAAGGGAGCATCCATCAATAGATTCTTGTCACCAGTCATGTGATTCATACATCCACTATCAAGGACCCACTCATTAGCTTTGGGTTGATCATCCTGTAGATGAATTAGTTGCAACTTACGAACTCATATACTTCATCAATGAAGAATATGACATCGATATCATCAGATCAATTTCATCAGGTAGTAGAACAGATAAAACAGTATAAGGACGTGAGAAATGAAAGTTCATTTCTTCATGATTAGCATGCGTCCTTTCAGGCAACTTTCAGGTCTCCAGCAAATTCTTCAGACGTTTTAAGCACGTCTGGAGACCTGGCCCTGCATAAGAGATTAGTTCCTTTTCTTTACCACCCACATCTGAAGGGGTGGCAAAGAATTCATCACTCTGCGAGCTCCATATGAGAAAGGTGGCATAGAAGCCAGTCCATTTTGTTTCACATAAGAGGAGTTAGGATAAGCAAATGAATAAGCAGAGATATTCTTCGAGGACTTATGAACATAATGGTTAGAAGAATAATGCTCATATTCATAGCCCTTAGCTCTTCCCTGCGAAACAAAGGGGTTAGCACGATGATGATCATATGAGGACTTTGATCCTTTTGAGGACTTTGATCCATATGAAGAATTTGGTCCATATGAAGAATTTCATCTGGAGTTCCTATTCTTCACATGTGGTGTCATGAGGACATTCACCTGAAGACTTTCAAGGCACCTTTTGGGAACCCAGATTTTCTTCATAGGAGAACCGTTCCTGCAGTTAGTGCCAACATATCTAGCAAATACTTCACCATTCTGATTTTTGAACAGTTTATAGTTAGAGCCAAATGACTCATCAGAAGAATGAGGAGATTCACATGTAAAGCCAGATAAATTGGATGGATCAAGTGGAAGTCCCTTTGGAGCAACCCATGAGGTTTTGGGGTACTGCTCAGGCTTCCAATATGTTCCATCAGCATTGAGTTTCCTCTCAAAGGCAATACCCTCTTTCCTAGGGTTCCTGTTTAGGATCTGCTTTTTAAGCACGTCACAAATAATCTGATGCCCTTTAAGGCTTTTGTACATGCATGTCATGTACAATTCCTTCAGCCCTACATCATTAGTGATACTAGCAATGTCCTCAGATGAGGAATTAGTGATAGCAGAGACAGATGAAGAATTTGTAGCATTTGAAGCATTTGAACATTCATGTGAAGAATTAGTAGTTTCATGTTCAATGCACTTCAAACATGGAGGAACAAATTCTTCCTGAGTAGCGTTGATTTGTTAAGCAAGCAATGAATCGCGCTCCTTCTGAAGATCTTCATAACTCACTCTTAGCTTCTCAAGATCTTGCTTTCTTTGAAGAAATTCATAAGAAAGCTTCTCGTGATCAGATAAAAGAGTGTTATGATGACCTTGAAGCTCGTCAAACTTGGAATGAAGTCTCTGAAGACTTTCAGCCAAAGCTTTCGACTGATCCATTTCTTCACCCAACATATCATCGCTCTTATTTAGCATGTATTGAACTTTTTCCAAAGATCTTTGTTGTTTAGTGGCAAGGGAAGCAAGTTTGACATAGCTAGGTCCAAATTCATCTCCAGATTCATCATCACTGGACTCGGATAGGTAGCATTTAGTTACCTTAGCACTGTTTGCCATAAGGCAGGGTGTAGAAGATGATGATTCTGGTTCGAATGTCATCGCATTGAGAGATTCCTTGTAATCCTCAAACCAAGGATCATGACGGGTTCGGTGACCTTCATAGACCTCAGAGAGACGGTCCCAGATAAGCTTTGCATGATTGAGATGCATGATGTTCCTAAACTGATTTTGAGACAAACAGGAGCAGATGACGTCCTTCGCCGTAAGGTTGAGAAGAGTGAACTTGCTAATGTCATCAGCTTCCGCCATCTTGCACAGATCAGTAAGACCAATCTCGGTGACGGTCCACAGCTCGTTGTTCATTGCCATGAGGCGCTTCCTCATCATGGCCTTCCACTTGGGATAATCATGACCGTCAAAGATGGGGCAAGTCACTTTCTTCATACCTGTGGTCGACATAACTAAAACTCTAGGCGGTTAAACCAAAATCACATAGAACAAGGGAGAACCTGGCTCTGATACCAATTGAAAGTGCGTTATATCAACTAGAGGGGGGTGAATAGGCGATTTTTATGAATTCTTCACTAAGGAATTTATTGGTGAGTAAATTCCTTAGCGAAGAACTACTTGCAGCGGAATAAGTACTCAAAGATAAACATAACAGAACACAAGCATAGTCATCATGATGAAATGAAGACAAGCATAGAGTACAGAAAGCGTAAACACAGGATAACACAGAATGAAGACGGACAGACTGAAGAAATTGAACTGAGGAAATTGAGAAAGTCTTTAGTCAAAGTCTTCAAACAGATATGAACAAGCACACAACAAGTGAAGTGAGGAATTGAAAGAGTTGAGGAAATAGAACCAGTAAGCTTGGTGAAGAAAATGATTTGGTAGACTAGTTCCAACTATTGTCTTAGTTGTACATCTGGTTGGAGCGGCTAGGTATTTAAACCTGAGGACACACAGTCCCGGACACACAGTCCTCACTGTATTGTCCTTGAGCTAAAGTCACACAAACCTCGCCCAATCACTCGTGGTAAGTCTTCAGGTGACTTCCAAACCTTCACAAACTCGGTCACTCGGCGATCCACAATTCCTCTTGGATGCTCTAGACCTTGACGCCTAACCGTCTAGAAGAAGCACAGTCTTAAAAGCAAACAAGCGTCGGATCCACGCAGGATCAATCTCTTCAGTGATGCTCAATCACTTTGGGTTTGAAGGTGTTTGGGTTTTCCTCACTTGATGATTTTCACTCAAAGTCCTCGGAGGATGGGATGCTCTCAAATGACAAGTGCCAGTTTCTCTCGGAGCAGCCAACCAACTGGTGGTTGTGGGGGGTGGCTATTTATAGTCTAGGGACCAACCCGACATGATAAGACATAAATGCCCTTCAATGATATGACAGTTAGGTGGGTAGATATTTTGGGACAGCTGTCACGTAGCACATCAACGGTCAGAATTTTGACTCTCAAATTCCTCAGGGCTATCATGTTCCTCACTGTGTAGGCAATCCGCACTGGCGAATTCCTAACTCCTTAGTCAGAACAAATTCCTCAGAGACCAGAAGAACTTCGTCTTTATCACTGAAGAATATGACTGAACTATATGAAATTTCCAATGGCTTCACTCGAAGGGATTGGTAAGTGTAGGATTTTGAGTTGAGCATCACATGGAATTTTTTCCTAAGTATTTCCTCGACCCCCTTTAATAGTACGATGTTTCCTATGACTCAAGAAAGAGAAAATAAAGCTACGAAAACAAAAGTCTTCACGCTTCATGTTCCTCGAGTGAATTCCAAGTCTTCAAGGTCACACCAATTTCTTCACTTTCAAAGTCTTCAGAAATCCAAAGTCTTCAGTTGAAGAACTTCATTTTTAGGGGTCGACTTTCTCTGTAAATATCAAACTCCTCATAGACTTATAGACCTGTGTACACTCACAAACGCATCAGTCCCTTAACCTATAAGTCTTTAATCCACCAAAATCACTAAGGGGCACTAGATGCACTTATATCTCACATCAACTAGGCGTATCAACGGGCTATGGAGATGCCCATTAATAGATATCAATGTGAGTGAGTAGGGATTGCGAGGCAACGGATGCACTAGAGCTATAAATGTATGACAGCTCAACAAAAGAAACTAAGTGGGTGTGCATCCAACTTGCTTGCTCATGAAGACCTAGGGCATTTTGAGGAAGCCCGTCATTGGAATATACAAGCCAAGTTCTATAATGAAAAATTCCCACTAGTATATGGAAGTGACACAATAGGAGACTCTCTATCATGAAGATCATGGCGCTACTTTGAAGCACAAGTCTAGTAAAAAGGATAGTAGCATTGTCCCTTCTCTCTTTTTCTCTCAATTTTTTCTTTTTTTTCTTTCTCTTTTTTTTTCTTTTTTTATTTGGCCTTTCCTTTTTTTCATTTGGCCTTTCTCTTTCTCTTTTTTTCTTTTGAAGTCCAAAGTCTCATCCCGACTTGTGGGGGAATCATAGTCTCCATCATCCTTTCCTCACTGGGACAATGCTCTAATAATGAAGATCATCACACTTTTATTTATTTACAACTCAAAATTACAACTTGATACTTAGAACAAGATATGACTCTATATGGATGCCTTCGGTGGTGTACTGGGATATCCAATGAATCAAGAGTGACATGTATGAAAAATTATGAGGTGGCTTTGCCACAAATATGATGTCAACTACATGATCATGCAAAGAGCAATATGACAATGATGATGCGTGTCATAATAAACGGAACGGTGGAAAGTTGCATGACAATATATCTCGGAATGGCTATGGAAATGCCATAATAGGTAGGTATGGTGGCTGTTTTGAGGAAGGAATATGGTGGGTGTATGGTACCGGCGAAAGTTGTGTGGCACAAGAGAGGCTAGCAATGGTGGAAGGGCGAGAGTGCGTAAAATCCATGGACTCAACATTAGTCATAAAGAACTCATATACTTATTGCAAAAATCTACAAGCCATTGAAAACAAAGTACTATGCGCATGATCCTAGGGGGATAGATTGGTAGGAAAAGACCATCGCTCGTCCCCGACCGCCACTCATAAGGAAGACAATCAATAAATAAAATTGTGCTCCAACTTCATCCCAAAGCGGTTCACCATACGTGCATGCTACGAGAATCACAAACTTCAACACAAGTATTCTTTAAATTCACAATTACCCAACTAGCATGACTCTAATATCACCACCTCTATATCTCAAAACAATTATCAAGTATCAAATTGATCATAGCATCCAATTCACTTTCTATGATAGTTTTTATTCAAATTACCATGCTGTTTAAGACTTCTCAAAATAATATAAGTGAAGCATGATATTTCATTAATTTCTACAAAATAAAACCACCGCCATGCTCTAAAAAGATATAAGTGAAGCACTAGAGCAAACGACAAACTACTCCGAAAGATAAGTGAAGATCAATGAGTAGTCGAATAATTATGCAACTATGTGAAGACTCTCTAACATTTGATAATTTCATATATTGGTATCTTATTCAAACAGCAAGCAAAACAAAATAAAATGGCATTGCAAGGATAGCACAACTCATGTGAAGAAGCAAAAACTTAGGCTCAGCCGATACTAACTGATAATTGTTGAAGAAGAAAGATGGAATGCCTACCGGGGCATCCCCAAGCTTGGATGCTTGAGACTTCTTGAAATATGATCTTGGGGTGCCTTGGGAATCCCCAAGATTGAGCTTTTGTGTCTCTTTAGTTCCTTTTATATCTCGGTTTCCTAAATCTCGAAAGCTTCATCCACACCAAACTCAACAAGAACTCGTGAGATAAGTTAGTATAAACCAATGCAAAAACCTTATCATTTTCTACTGTAACAAATCACTAAAATTATTATTCAACATTGCATACTAAATGTCTCTTCATATTTAATACTCCTATCCTCAAATAGAATCATTAAACAAGCAAACAGATGCAAACAATGCAAACATAACAGCAATCTGCCAAAACAGTATAGTCTGTAAAGACTGCAAGATTCATCATACTTCCCTAACTCCAAAAATTATGAGAAAAATACTAAATTGTATAAGAATTATCATAGCTCAATATGAAAAAAGTTTCAATATTATATCACTCTCTGAATTTTCTAGGGAATTTTTGCAACAGCGGAAAACTTTCTATTTTGAAACAGCAACATGTATACTTGCAAAATAAGCATGGTAAAGGCTATCCTTGACATTTTTATTGGAAATAAAGATGCAAAACATTATTCTAAATAACATAAAGCTGATACTAACAAAAGAAAATGACGCTCCAAGCAAAACACATATCATGTGGTGAATAAAAATATAGCTCCAAGTAAAATTACCGATGAACGAAGAAGAAAGAGGGGATGCCTTCCGGGGCATCCCCAAGCTTGGGCTCTTGGTTGTCCTTGAATATTACCTTGGGGTGCCTTGGTCATCCCCAATCTTAGGTTCTTGCCACTCCTTATTCCATAGTCCATCGAATCTTTACCCAAAACTTGAAAACTTCACAACACAAAACTCGTAAGCTCCGTTAGTATAAGAAAATAAAACCACCACTTAGGTACTATTGTGAACTCATTATTAATTCATATTGGTGTTAAACCTACTGTATTCCAACTTCTCTATGGTTCATACCCTGTAATACTACTCATAGATTCATCAAAATAAGCAAACAACACAATGAAAACAGAATCTGTCAAAAATAGAATAGTCTGTAGTAATTTGTATCAAACGTGTATACTTCTGTAACTCCAAAAATTCTGAACTAAATTGGTGGACGTGAGGAATTTGTCTATTAATCATCTTCAAAAAGAATCAACCTAAAAGCACTCTCCAATAAAAAATGGCAGCTAATCTCGTGAGTGCTAAAGTTTCTATTTTTTACAGCAGGATCATATAGACTTCACCCAAGTCTTCCCAAAGGCTCTACTTGGCACAAACACTAATTAAACCACAAAACCACATATAACCAGAGGCTAGATGAATTATTTATTACTAAACAGGAAAAAAATCAAAGAACAAAAATAAAGTTGGGTTGCCTCCCAACAAGCGCTATCGTTTAACGCCCCTAGCTAGGCATGATGATTTCAATGATGCTCACATAAAAGATAAGAATTGAAACATAAAGAGAGCATCATGAAGAATATGACTAGCACATTTAAGTCTAACCCACTTCCTATGCATAGGGATTTTGTGAGCAAACAACTTATGGGAACAATAATCAACTAGCATAGGGAGGCAAAACAAGCATAACTTCAAGATTTTAAGCACATAGAGAGGAAACTTGATATTATTGCAATTCCTACCAGCATATGTTCCTCCCTCATAATAATTTTCAGTTGCATCATGAATTAATTCAACCATATAACCAGCACCTAAAGCATTCTTTTCATGATCTACTTGCATAGAAATTTTACAACTCTCCACATAAACAAATTTCTTCTCATCAATAGTAGTGGGAGCAAACTCAACAAAATAACTATCATGTGAGGCATAATCCAATTGAAAACTAAAATCATGATGACAAGTTCCATGGTTATCATTATTATTTATTGCATACATGTCATCACAATAATCATCATAAATAGCAACTTTGTTCTCATAATCAATTGGAAACTCTTCCGATATAGTGGATTCATCACTAAATAAAGTCATGACCTCTCCAAATCCACTTTCATCAATATAATCATCATAAATAGGAGGCATGCTTTCATCATAATAAATATTCTCATCAAAGCTTGGGGGACTAAACATATCATCTTCATCAAACATAGCATCCCCAAGCTTGTGGCTTTGCATATCATTAGCATCATGGGTATTCAAAGAATTCATACTAACAACATTGCAATCATGCTCAAATTCAAAGATTTAGTGCCAAACATTTTATAGATTTCTTCTTCTAGCACTTGAGCACAATTTTCCTTCCATCATTTTCACGAAAGGTATTAAAAAGATGAAGCATCTGAGACAAACTTAATTCCATTTTTTTGTAGTTTTATTTTATAGACTAAACTAGTGATAAAACAAGAAACAAAAAGATTCGATTGCAAGATCTAAAGATATACCTTCAAGCACTCACCTCCCCGGCAACGGCGCCAGAAAAGAGCTTGATGTCTACTACACAACCCTCTTCTTGTAGACGTTGTTGGGCCTCCAAGTGCAGAGGTTGTTGGGGAACGTAGTAATTTCAAAAAAAATCCTACGCACACGCAAGATCATGGTGATGGCATAACAACGAGAGGGGAGAGTAATGTCCACATACCCTCATAGACCGTAAGCAGAAGCGTTATGACAACGCGGTTGATGTAGTCGTACGTCTTCACGATCCGACCGATCCAAGCACCGAACGTACGGCACCTCCGAGTTCAGCACACGTTCAGCTCGATGACGATCCCCGGGCTCCGATCTAGCAAAGCTTCGGGGATGAGTTCCGTCAGCACGACGGCATGGTGACGATGATGATGTTCTACCGGCGCAGGGATTCGCCTAAACTCCGCGACGATATGACCGAGGTGGAATATGGTGGAGGGGGGCACCGCACACGGCTAAGGAATGATCCATAGATCAACTTGTGTGTTCTGGGGTGCCCACCTGCCCCCGTATATAAAGGAGCAAGGGGGGAGGCCGCCTGGCCCTTGTGGGCGCGCCAAGGAGGAGGAGTCCTCCTCCTAGTAGGAGTAGGACTCCCCCTTTCCTACTCCTACTAGGAGGGGAAATGAAGGGGGAGAGGGGGAAGGAAAGAGGGAGGGCGCCGCCCCCCTCCTAGTCCAATTCGGACCAGAGGGAGAGGGGGCGTGCGGCCCACCCTGGCCGCCCCTCTCTCTTTCCACCAAGGCCCATATGGCCCATTATCTCTCCTCGGGGGGTTCCGGTAACCCTCCGGCACTCCAGTTTTCTCAGAAAACGTCCGGAACACTTCCGGTGTCCGAATATAGTCGTCCAATATATCAATCTTTACGTCTCGACCATTTTGAGACTCCTCGTCATGTCCGTGATCACATCCGGGACTCCGAACAAACTTTGGTACATCAAAACTTATAAACTCATAATAAAACTGTCATCGTAACGTTAAGCGTGCGGACCCTACAGGTTCGAGAACTATGTAGACATGACCTAGAACTATTCTCGATCAATAACCAATAGCGAAAACTGGATGCCCATATTGGTTCCTACATATTCTACGAAGATCTTTATCGGTCAAACCGCATAACAACATACGTTGTTCCCTTTGTCATCGGTATGTTACTTGCCCGAGATTCGATCGTCGGTATCCAGTACCTAGTTCAATCTCGTTACCGGCAAGTCTCTTTACTCGTTACGTAATGCATCATTCCGTAACTAACTCATTAGCTACATTGCTTGCAAGGCTTATAGTGATGTGCATTACCGAGAGGGCCCAGAGATACCTCTCCGACAATCGGAGTGACAAAACCTAATCTCGAAATACGCCAACCCAACATGTACCTTCGGAGACACCTGTAGTACTCCTTTATAATCACCCAGTTACGTTGTGACGTTTGTTAGTACCCAAAGTGTTCCTCCGGTAAACGGGAGTTGCATAATCTCATAGTTACAGGAACATGTATAAGTCATGAAGAAAGCAATAGCAATATACTAAACGATCAAGTGCTAGGTTAACGGAATGGGTCATGTAAATCACATCATTCTCCTAATGATGTGATCCCGTTAATCAAATGACAACACATGTCTATGGTTAGGAAACATAACCATCTTTGATTAATGAGCTAGTCAAGTAGAGGCATACTAGTGACTATATGTTTGTCTATGTATTCACACATGTATCATGTTTCCGGTTAATACAATTCTAGCATGAACAATAAACATTTATCATGATATAAGGAAATAAATAATAACTTTATTATTGCCTCTAGGGCATATTTCCTTCAGTCTCCCACTTGCACTAGAGTCAATAATCTAGTTCACATCATCATGTGATTCAACACCAATATTCACATCTGTATGTGATTAACACCCATAGTTCACATCGTCATGTGATCAACACCCAAAGGGTTTACTAGAGTCAATAATCTAGTTCACATCGCTATGTGATTAACACCCAAAGAGTACTAAGGTGTGATCATGTTTTGCTTGTGAGAGAAGCTTAGTCAACGAGTCTGTCACATTCAGAGTCGTATGTATTTTGCAAATATTCTATGTCTACAATGCTCTGCACGGAGCTACTCTAGCTAATTGCTCCCACTTTCAATATGTATCCAGATTGAGACTTAGAGTCATCTGGATCAGTGTAAAAGTTTGCACCGATGTAACTTCTACGACGAACTCTTTTATCACCTCCATAATCGAGAAACATCTCCTTAGTCCTCACTAAGGATATTCTTGACCGCTGTCCAGTGATCTACTATTAGATCAAAATTGTATTCCTTTGCCAAACACAGAGCGAGGTATACAATAGGTCTGGTTCACAGCTAGCATACTTTATAGAACCTATGACTGAGGCATAGGGAATGACTTTTCATTCTCTTTCTATTTTCTGCCATAGTCGGGTTTTGAGTCTTACTCAATTTCATACCTTTGCAACACAGGCAAGAACTCTTTCTTTGACTGTTCCATTTTGAACTACTTCAAAATCTTGTCAAGGTATGTACTTATTGAAAAATCTTATCAAGTGTCTTGATCTATCTCTATAGATCTTGATGCTCAATGTGTAAGTAGCTTCATCGAGGTCTTTCTTTGAAAAACTCCCTTCAAACACTTCTTTATGCTTTCCAGAAAATTCTACATCATTTCCGATCAACAATATGTCATTCACATATACTTATCAGAAAGGTTGTAGTGCTCCCACTCACTTTCTTGTAAATACAGGCCTTCCCAAAAGTCTGTATAAAACCATATGCTTTAATCAACTCATCAAAGCGTATATTCCAACTCCGAGATGCTTGCACCAGTCCATTGATGGATCGCTGGAGCTTGCACATTTTGTTAGCACCTTTAGGATTAACAAAACCTTCTGGCTGCATCATATACAACTCTTCTTCCAGAAATCCATTCAAGAATGCAGTTTTGACATCCATTTGCCAAATTTCATAATCATAAAATGCAGCAATTGCTAACATGATTCGGACAGACTTAAGCATCGCTACAGGTGAGAAAGTCTCATCGTAGTCAACCCCTTGAACTTGTCGAAAACCTTTTGCAACAAGTCGAGCTTAGTAGATAGTAACACTACTATCAGTGTCCGTCTTCCTCTTGAAGATCCATTTATTTAACATGGCTTGCTGATCAGAGCAAGTCAATCAAAGTCCATACTTTGTTCTCATACATGGATCACATCTCAGATTTCATGGCCTCTAGCCATTTTGCGGAATATGGGCTCATCATCGCTTCCTCATAGTTCGTAGGTTCGTCATGGTCAAGTAACATGACTTCCAGAATAGGATTACCGTACCACTCTGGTGCGGATCTTACTCTGGTAGACCTTCGAAGTTCAGTAGAAACTTGATCTGAAGTTTCATGATCAATATCATTAGCTTCCTCACTAATTGGTGTAGGTGTCACAGGAACCGGTTTCTGTGATGAACTACTTTCCAATAAGGGAGCAGGTATAGTTACCTCATCAAGTTCTACTTTCTTCCCACTCACTTCTTTCGAGAGAAACTCCTTCTCTAGAAAGGATCCATTCTTAGAAACAAATGTCTTGCCTTCGGATCTGTGATAGAAGATATACCCAACTGTCTCTTTTGGGTATCCTATGAAGACACATTTATCCGATTTAGGTTCGAGCTTATCTGGTTGAAGTTTCTTCACATAAGCATCCCCCAAACTTTAAGAAACGACAACTTTGGTTTCTTGCCAAACCATAGTTCATAAGGCGTCGTCTCAACGGATTTTGATGGTGCCCTATTTAACGTGAATGCGGCCGTCTCTAAAGCATAACCCCAGAACAATAGCGGTAAATCAGTAAGAGACATCATAGATCGCACCATATCTAGTGAAGTACGATTACGACGTTCGGACACACCATTTCGTTGTGGTGTTCCGGGTGGCGTGAGTTGCGAAACTATTCCGCATTGTTTCAAATGTAAACCAAACTCGTAACTCAAATATTCTCCTCCACGACCAGATCGTAGGAATTTATTTTCTTGTTACGATGATTTTCCACTTCACTCTGAAATTCTTTGAACTTTTCAAATGTTTCAGACTTGTGTTTCATTAAGTAGATATACCCATATCTGCTCAAATCATCTGTGAAGGTGAGAGAATAACGATATCCGCCACGAGCTTCAACATACATCTATATGTATGATTTCCAACAAATCTGTTGCTCTCCCCATAGTACCGGAGAACGGTGTTTTAGTCATCTTGCCCATGAGGCACGGTTCGCAAGTACCAAGTGATTCATAATCAAGTGATTCCAAAAGTCCATCAGTATGGAGTTTCTTCATGCGCTTTACACTGATATGACCTAAACGGCAGTGCCACAAATAAGTTGCACTATCATTATTAACTCTGCATCTTTTGGCTTCGACATTATGAATATGTGTATCACTACTATCGAGATTCAACAAAAATAGACCACTCTTCAAGGGTGCATGACCATAAAAGATATTACTCATATAAATAGAACAACCATTATTCTCTGATTTAAATGAATAACCGTCTCGCATCAAACAAGATCCAGATATAATGTTCATGCTCAACGCCGTCACCAAATAACAATTATTCAGGTCTAAAACTAATCCCGAAGGTAGATGTAGAGGTAGCGTGCCGACCGCGATCACATCGACTTTGGAACTGTTTCCCACGCGCATCATCACCTCATCCTTGGCCAGTGTTCGCTTATTCCGTAGTCCCTGTTTCGAGTTGCAAATGTTAGCAACAGAACCAGTATCAAATACCCAGGTGCTACTGCGAGCTCTAGTAAGGTACACATCAATAACATGTATATCACATATACCTTTGTTCACCTTGCCATCCTTCTTATCTGCCAAATACTTGGGGCAGTTCCGCTTCCAGTGACCAATCTGCTTGCAGTAGAAGCACTCAGTTTCAGGCTTAGGTCCAGACTTGGGTTTCTTCTCTTGAGCAGCAACTTGCTTGCTGTTCTTCTTGAAGTTCCCCTTCTTATTCCCTTTGCCCTTTTTCTTGAAACTAGTGGTCTTGTTAACCATCAACACTTGATGCTCCTTCTTGATTTCTACTTCCGCAGCTTTTAGCATTGCGAAGAGCTCGGGAATTGTCTTGTTCATCCCTTGCATATTATAGTTCATCACGAAGCTCTTGTAGCTTGGTGGCAGTGATTGGAGAATTCTGTCAATGACACTATCATCAGGAAGATTAACTCCCAGTTGAATCAAGTGATTATTATACCCAGATATTTTGAGTATGTGTTCACTCACAGAACTATTCTCCTCCATCTTGCAGCTATAGAACTTATTGGAGACTTCATATCTCTCAATCCGGGCATTTGCTTGAAATATTAACTTCAACTCCTGGAACATCTCATATGCTCCATGACGTTCAAAACGTCGTTGAAGACTCGGTTCTATGCCGTAAAGCATAGCACACTGAACTATCGAGTAGTCATCAGCTTTGCTCTGCCAGACGTTCTTAACATCGTCAGTTGCATCAGCAACAGGCCTGGCACCCAACAGTGCTTCCAGGACGTAATTCTTCTGTGCAGCAATGAGGATAATCCTCAAGTTACGGACCCAGTCCGTGTAATTGCTACCATCATCTTTCAACTTTGCTTTCTCAAGGAACGCACTAAAATTCAACGGAACAACAGCACGAGCCATCTATCTACAACAAACGTAGACAAGCAAAATACTATCAGGTACTAAGTTCATGATAAATTTAAGTCCAATTAATCATATTACTTAAGAACTCCCACTTAGACAGACATCTCTCTAGTCATCTAAGTGATCACGCGATCCAAATCAAGTAAACCATAACCGATCATCACGTGAGATGGAGTAGTTTTCAATGGTGAACATCACTATGTTGATCATATCTACTATATGATTCACGCTCGACCTTTCGGTCTCTGTGTTTTGAGGCCATATCTGCATATGCTAGGATCGTCAAGTTTAACCTGAGTATTCTGCGTGTGCAAAACTGGCTTGCACCCGTTGTAGATGGACGTAGAGCTTATCACACCCGATCATCATGTGGTGTCTGGGCACGACGAACTTTGGCAACGGTGCATACTCAGGGAGAACACTTCTTGATAATTTTAGTGAGAGATCATCTTAAAATGCTACCGTCAATCAAAGCAAGATAAGATGCATAAAGGATAAACATCACATGCAATCAATATAAGTGATATGATATGGACATCATCATCTTGTGCTTGTGATCTCCATCTCCGAAGCACCGTCGTGATCACCATCGTCACCGTTGCGACACCTTGATCTTCATCGTAGCATCGTTGTCGTTTACGCCATCTATTGCTTCTACGACTATCGCTGCCGCTTAGTGATAAAGTAAAGCAATTACAGGGCGTTTGCATTTCATACAATAAAGTGACAACCATATGGCTCCTGCCAGTTGCTGATAACTTCGGTTACAAAACATGATCATCTCATACAATAAAATATAGCATCACGTCTTGACCATATCACATCACAACATGCCCTGCAAAAACAAGTTCGACGTCCTCTACTTTGTTGCTGCAAGTTTTACGTGGCTGCTACGAGCTTAGCAAGAATCGTTCTTACCTATGCATCAAAACCACAATGATAGTTCGTCAAGTTAGTGTTGTTTTAACCTTCGCAAGGACTGGGCGTAGCCACATTCGATTCAGCTAAAGTGAGAGAGACAGACACCCGCCAGCCACCTTTAAGCACGAGTGCTCGTAACGGTGAAACCAGTCTCGCGTAAGCGTACGTGTAATGTCGGTCCGGGCCGCTTCATCTCACAATACCGCCGAACCAAAGTATGACATGCTGGTAAGTAGTATGACTTGTATCGCCCACAACTCACTTGTGTTCTACTCGTGCATATGACATCTACGCATAAAACCTGGCTCGGATGCCACTGTTGGGGAACGTAGTAATTTCAAAAAAATTCCTACGCACACGCAAGATCATGGTGATGGCATAGCAACGAGAGGGGAGAGTAATGTCCATGTACCCTCGTAGACCGTAAGCGGAAGCGTTATGACAACGCGGTTGATGTAGTCGTACGTCTTCACGATCCGACCGATCCAAGCACCGAACATACGGCACCTCCGAATTCAGCACACGTTCAGCTCGATGACGATCCCCGGGCTCCGATCCAGCAAAGCTTCAGGGATGAGTTCCGTAAGCATGACGGCGTGGCGACAATGATGATGTTCTACCGGCGCAGGGCTTCGCCTAAACTCCGCGACGATATGACCGAGGTGGAATATGGTGGAGGGGGCACCGCACACGGCAAAGGAACGATCCGTAGATCAACTTGTGTGTTCTGGGGTGCCCCCTGCCCCCGTATATAAAGGAGCAAGGGGGGAGGCCGCCCGGCCCTTGTGGGCGCGCCAAGGAGGAGGAGTCCTCCTCCTAGTAGGAGTAGGACTCCCCCTTTCCTACTCCTACTAGGAGGGGAAAGGAAGGGGGGAGGGGGAAGGAAAGAGGGGGGGCGCCCCCCTCCTAGTCCAATTCGGACCAGAGGGAGAGGGGGCGCGCGGCCCACCCTGGCCGCCCCTCTCTCTTCCACCAAGGCCCATATGGCCCATTATCTCTCCCCGGGGGGTTCCAGTAACCCTCCGGCACTCCGGTTTTCTCCGAAAACGTCCGGAACATTTCCGGTGTCCAAATATAGTCGTCCAATATATCAATCTTTATGTCTCGACCATTTCGAGACTCCTCGTCATGTCCGTGATCACATCCGGGACTCCGAACAAACTTCGGTACATCAAAACTTATAAACTCATAATAAAAATATCATTGTAACGTTAAGCGTGCGGACCCTACGGGTTCGAGAACTATGTAGACATGACCTAGAACTATTCTCGGTCAATAACCAATAGCGGAACCTTGATGCCCATATTGGTTCCTACATATTCTATGAAGATCTTTATCGGTCAAACCGCATAACAACATACGTTGTTCCCTTTGTCATCGGTATGTTACTTGCTCGAGATTCGATCGTCGGTATCTAGTACCTAGTTCAATCTCGTTACCGGCAAGTCTGTTTACTCGTTACGTAATGCATCATTCCGTAACTAACTCATTAGCTACATTGCTTGCAAGGCTTATAGTGATGTGCATTACCGAGAGGGCCCAGAGATACCTCTCCGACAATCGGAGTGACAAAACCTAATCTCGAAATACGCCAACCCAACATGTACCTTCGGAGACACCTGTAGTACTCCTTTATAATCACCCAGTTACGTTGTGACGTTTGGTAGTACCCAAAGTATTCCTCCGGTAAACGGGAGTTGCATAATCTCATAGTTACAGGAACATGTATAAGTCATGAAGAAAGCAATAGCAATATACTAAACGATCAAGTGCTAGGCTAACGGAATGGGTCATGTCAATCACATCATTCTCCTAATGATGTGATCCCGTTAATCAAATGACAACACATGTCTATGGTTAGGAAACATAACCATCTTTGATTAATGAGCTAGTCAAGTAGAGGCATACTAGTGACTATATGTTTGTCTATGTATTCACACATGTATCATGTTTCCGGTTAATACAATTCTAGCATGAATAATAAACATTTATCATGATATAAGGAAATAAATAATAACTTTATTATTGCCTCTAGGGCATATTTCCTTCATAGGTTTGTAGGACAGTAGCAAATTTCCCTCAAGTGGATGACCTAAGGTTTATCAATCCACAGGAGGCGTAGGATGAAGATGGTCTCTCTCAAACAACCCTGCAACCAAATAACAAAGAGTCTCTTGTGTCCCCAACACACCCACTACAATGGTAAATTGTATAGGTGCACTAGTTCGGCGAAGAGATGGTGATACAAGTGCAATATGGATGGTAGATATGAGTATTTGTAATCTGACATTATAAAAATAGCAAGGTAACAAGTGGTAAAAGTGAGTGTAAACGGTATTGCAATGGTAGGAAACAAGGCCTAAGGTTCATACTTTCACTAGTGCAAGTTCTCTCAACAATAATAACATAATTCGATCACATAAATATCCCTCAACATGCAACAAAGAGTCACTCCAAAGTCACTAATAGCAGAGAACAGACAAAGAGATTATGGTAGGGTACGAAACCACCTCAAAGTTATCCTTTCTAAACGATCTATTCAAGAGTCCGTAGTAAAATAACACGAAGCTATTCTTTCCGTTCAATCTATCATAGAGTTCATACTAGAATAACACCTTAAGATACAAATCAACCAAAACCCTAATGTCACCTAGATACTCCATTATCACCTCAAGTATCCGTGGGCATGATCATACGATATGCATCACACAATCCCAGATTCATCTATTCAACCAACACAAAGTACTTCAAAGAGTGCCCCATAGTTTCTACCGGAGAGTCAAGATGAAAACGTGTGCCAACCCCTATGCATAAGTTCACAAGGTCACTGAACCCGCAAGTTGATCACCAAAACATACATCAAGTGAATCACGTGAACATCCCATTGTCACCACAGATAAGCACAGCAAGACATACATCAAGTGTTCTCAAATCCTTAAAGACTCAATCCCATAAGATAACTTCAAAGGGAAAACTCAATCCATTGCAAGAGAGTAGAGGGGGAGAAACATCATAAGATCCAACTATAATAGCAAAGCTTGTGATACATCAAGATCGTGCCAAATCAAGAACACGAGAGAGAGAGAGAGAGATCAAACACATAGCTACTGGTACATACCCTCAGCCCCGAGGGTGAACTACTCTCTCCTCGTCATGGAGAGCGCCGGGATGATGAAGATGGCCACTGGTGAGGGATCCCCCCTCCGGCAGGGTGCCAAAACAGGGTCCCGATTGGTTTTTGGTGGCTACAGAGGCTTGCGGCGGCGGAACTCCCGATCTATTGTTCTCCTCGATGTTTTTAGGGTATATGGAGATATATAGGCGAAAAAAGTCGGTCAGGGGAGCCACGAGGGGCCCACGAGGGTGGATGGCGCACTCGGGGGGGTGGGCACGCCCCCTGTCTTGTGGCCTCCTTGAAGCTTCCCTTACGTGCACTCCAAGTCCCCTGGATTGCTTCCGTTCCAAAAATAACTTTCCCGAAGGTTTCATTCCATTTGGACTCCATTTGATATTCCTTTTCTTCGAAACTCTGAAATAGGCAAGAAAACAACAATATGGGCTGGGCCTCCGGTTAATAGGTTAGTCCCAAAAATAATATAAAAGTGTAGAGTAAAGCCCATAAACATCCAAAACAAGTAATATAATAGCATGGAACAATAAAAAATTATAGATACGTTGGAGACGTATCACCCGTCTACTAAGTTTGCTAGCCAATGCTTGGATCAGTTTGATGACTTTATGGCTAAACAAGAAAACTTCAATGCTTATGTTGGTAGACAATTGAAAAGAAATGCTTATATGATTGAACACTTGAGTGATTATATGTCTAGAGTTAAAGGTGAACTTAAACTTATTAGTAAACAAGCTTCTATGGTTACCACTCAAGTAGAACAAGTGCTTAAGGCTCAAAATGATTTGCTCAATGAAATAAATGATAAGAAAAATGATAATGCTGTTAGAATTGTGACTAGAGGTGGTAGAATGACTCAGGAACCTTTGTATCCTGAGGGCCACCCTAAGAGAATTGAGCAAGATTCTCAGAGAAATAATGTCGATGCACCTAGTCCTTCTAAAAAGAAGAAGAGGAAAAATGATAGGACTTTGCATGCTTCTAGTGAACCTGTTGTTGACACACCTGAGAATCCTAACGATATTTCTATTTCTGATGCTGAAACACAATCTGGTAATGAACATGAACCTAGTGATAATGTTAATGATAATGTTGATGTTGATGCTCAACCTAGCAATAATAATGAAGTAGAGGTTGAACTTGGTGTTGATCTTGATAACCCACAATCAAAGAATCAATGTTATGATAAGAGAGACTTTGTTACTAGGAAGCACAGTAAAGAAAGAGAACCATGGGTTTAGAAACCCATGCCTTTTCCTCCTAAATCATCCAAGAAAAAAGATGATGAGGATTTTGAGCGTTTTGCTGAAATGATTAGACCTATCTTTTTACGCATGCGTTTGACTGATATGCTTAAAATGAATCCTTATGCTAAGTACATGAAGGATATTGTTACAAATAAAAGAAAGATACTGGAAGCTAAAATTTCCACCATGCTTGCTAATTATACTTTTAAGGGTGGAATACCAAAGAAACTTGGAGATCTAGGAGTACCAACTATACCATGCTCCATTAAAAGAAACTATGTTAAAACTGCTTTATGTGATCTTGGAGCCGGTGTTAGTGTTATGCCTCTCTCTTTATATCGTAGACTTGAATTGAATAAGTTGACACCTACTAAAATATCTTTGCAAATGGTCGATAAATCAACTGTTATACATGTCGGTATTTGTGACGATGTGCCTGTTGTGGTTGCAAACGTTACTATCTTAACGGACTTTGTTATTCTTGATATTCCCGAGGACGATAGTATGTCGATTATCCTTGGTAGACCCTTTTTAATACTGCAGGGGCTGTTATTGATTGCAACAAAGGCAAAGTCACTTTTCATGTTAATGGTAATGAGCATACGGTACACTTTCCGAGGAAACAACCTCAAGTCCAGAGTATAAATTCTATTGGAAAGATTCCAACTATCACTATTGGAGGTTTTGAATTTCCTCTTCCTACTGTCAAGAAGAAATATGATATTCTTATTGTCGGGGACATGCATATCCCCGTTGAGGTAACCTAGTGCTATTCGAAAATTCTCCGGTTTTCATGCGATTCGAATGAGTTTGTTAACAAGACTTGATCAACCTTGTTAGTGGATTCCTTTTGATGAGCATGAGATGGAAGTTAGAAAGCACAACTCTTTGTACTCTCCTTTTACTTTCTGTTAATTAGATTTAATAAAGCAAAAATAGTATTTTCTATCTGTTTTCTGAATTATTCGTGCAATAAAAAAATACCCTGGAAATAAAAGTTCTCCAAATGCCCTAAAAATGAAATATGATTTTTTTTCTAGAATATTTAAGAATATCTGGTACTGAGAACACACCAGAGGGGGCAAGCACGTGGCCACGAGGGTCCAGGGCGCGCCCCCTGCCTCGTGGGCCCCTGGTATCCCCCCTCCACTCATTCCTGCACCCACACACTCCTTCTTCCTCCCAAAAAAATCACCAACCAGCTCAAGCACGAGTTCTAACTCATCTTGCTGCCATCTTCGATCTCCTTGCTCAAAGCTTCATTCACAAAACTGTTTTGGGGGATTGTTCTTCGGTATGTGACTCCTTCAATGGTCCAATTAGTTCTTGTTCTAGTGCTTTATTCATTGCAAATTCTTGCTGTTAAGGTAACCCTGTTCTTGAGCTTGCATGTTAAATTTATATGGTACCAAGAAGTTTTAATGCATGATATAGTTTTTAGACACTTATGGGAGTAGTTGTTATCAATTTTGTTGAGTTTGGTTCACTTTTATTTTGAGTTACTAAAAGTTTTAGAAATTTTTCAGAGAAAGAAAAATGCATAGGAAAATATACCAAGGTGGTTCCTTAAGGAAGCAAGGACCAAGGCTCGCGATACATGAGCCAGACGATGAACCACCGAGGGAAGCTCAAGTGTGGCCTTGTGAATGGCCGTCAGAAGATTTCATGGTCCAAGCAGGAATTAAGGAGGAATTTGACGCGTATGTGCGTAATGCTGATCTCGAGGGCTTCATGCTAGATAAGTGCCCTCAGTATTACCACTTAACTGACTCTTTTGTGAGAAGGTTCAAATTTACATCATCACGCAATTCTCACACTGTCCTATTTGATCTTTATAATAAATCTTATACCATGGACTTAGAAGATTTTAATACTGCTTGTAAACTCCCGCAATGGGGTAGTGCTAGTGACCCTCGCAAATCTAAATTTAAAGATTTTCTTGCTAGTATCATTGTGGGGGAATCCAGAGAAATAACACAAGCTACCATAGGGAGCATTCATTTTCCTGCTATACATTATTTTGCTCTCTTTATATGTAGATGAATAAATAGCAAGGATGAGGCATGTCACATGTGTGTTCCAGATCTTAGTGTTCTCAAGAGTGATGTGCTAGGAGATAAACAATATAACTTGGGGGCCATCATTGCACGTAGGTTACATAATAATAGTTTAAATGGAGACTTGTTTGGTGGGATTTATGCAACACGTGTGTCTAATTTTCTTGAGATACCTATACATGAAAATGATACGGAATTGCTTCCTGTTTATCTAGATTATAGTGCCATGATTAGCCATCAGTTTTCTTGAGAGGGATGAACAGTCCCTCCAATACCGACTAATCTTTGACAGACGTCGCACTGCCCATGTTGCTCTCCTTGCTCCCACTTTCTTTTACTTTCAGGCAAAAAGGAGATACTTTATAACCAAGGAGGAGGCAAACGAGTACGAGAGGAGAACGAAAGCAGCTCGCCTCCAAGCTGCAGCTTGTGAGGCAATAACTGCTGCATCTCAGTACGACCCCAGCTACAACTTTGATCCATGGGCATAGACCAACTTAGGCCAAAAGCCTAAGCTTGGGGGAGTACATATTTCTCACTGACATTACATTTATGTTCACACACTCATTCTAGTTATCGGTGCTCATACTTTTTCATTATACTATCCGTGCTAGTTCATTTTCTTTTCTTGCTTTCTTCTTGTGTGTTTGAATAACCTTAAGAAAAACCAAAAATAATAATTTAGCTATAGCTTTTAGCTAGTTTACTTTCCACGCCTGTAGTAGTAGTAACTAAAAGAAAACTCAAAAAGATTTCCCGTTCTTCTTTTGCTTGTTGGGAGATTTCCCGTGTAAATAGTTTAATTTCTTTTCTTTTCTTTGGGGGTCGAGAGGAGAAGACCATGATGAAAATGTTGAGTGACTCTCATATGCATTATTGTTGATATAACCAAGAGCCCAAATTACCTTGTCTTCTCCCTTGAATTGAATGCTTGCAGATTCCAGCTTAGTTCAATGCACGTGCACTATTATTATTATACACACTGTTCGGTCGTGCGAGTGAAAGGCAATAATGACGATATATGATGGACTGATTGAGATGAGAGAAGCTGGTTTGAACTCGACCTATCTTGTTTTTGTAAATATGATTAGTTCATCGTTCCCGATTCAGCCTATTATGAATAAACATGTTTGCAATGACAATTAGAGATTATAGTTGCTTATGTCATGTTGAATTAGCTAGGAGTTTATAATGGTTTACCTTGCGTGCCAACATGCTATTAAAATGGTTGTGATGTGGTATGATAGGATGGTATCCTCCTTTGAATGATTCGAGTGGCTTGACTTAGCACATGTTCACACATGTAGTTGAAACAAAATCAACATAGCCTCCATGATATTTATGTTCATGGTGGATTATATCCTACTCATGCTTGCACTCAAGGTCTATTAATTTTAATGCATGTTCATGACTGTTGTCACTCTCTAGTTGGTCGCTTCCCAGTCTTTTTCTAGCCTTCACTTGTACTAAGTGGGAATACTGCTTGTGCATCCACTTCCATAAACCCCAAAGTTATTCCATATGACTCCACCATACCTTCCTATATGCGGTATCTACCTGCCGTTCCAGGTAAATTTGTATGTGTCAAACTCTAAACCTTCAAATGAAATTCTATTTTGTATGCTCGAACAACTCATGTATCAACTAGGGTTGTCTATATCTTCCATGCTAGGTGGGTTATTCTCAAGAGGAGTGGACTCCGCTCCTCATTCACGAGAAAATGGCCGGTAACCGGGATGCCCAGTCCCATGCTCAAATCAAATCAAAATAATTTCAAATAAAAATCCCCCAGGATTGTTGTTAGTTGGAGGCACCCGTTGTTTCGGGCAAGCCATGGATTGATGATTGTTGGTGGTGGGGGAGTATAAACATTACCATTCTGTTTGGGAACCACCTATAATGTGTGTAGCATGGAAGATATCGAGATCTCTTGGTTGTTATGTTGACAATGAAAGTATGCCACCCAAAATATTATTTATCTCTATTTCAAAAGTCGAGTTCTGCCACCTCTAAAAATCCCTGCTTCCCTCTGCGAAGGGCCTATCCATTTTACTTTTATGTTGAGTCATCATCCTTTTATTAAAAAGCACCAGTGGGAGAGCACCGCTGTCATTTGCATCAATTACTATTAATTTATATTGAGTATGACTGGATCTCTTTTACCATGAATTACAATGTTTAGTCAGTCCTTGATCTTCATAGGTGCTCTGCATTTATGTATTGCAGTCTCAGAAAGGGCTAGCGAGATACCATCTTGTTATATCATATTATGATTGTTTTGAGAAAGTGTTGTCATCCAAGATTTATTATTACTGCTCGCTAGTTGATTATGCCATTGATATTAGTAAGCATGAGACCTAAGTGTTATTGTGAATATGGTTAGTTCATAATCTTTGCTGAAAACTTGAAAGCTGGCTTTACATATTTACAACAACAAGAACAAATAGAGTTTGTAAAAGTTTTTCTTTATCACTTTCAGTTTGTCAACTGAATTGCTTGAGGACAAGCAAAGGTTTAAACTTGGGGGAGTTGATACGTCTCCATCGTATCTACTTTTCCAAACACTTTTGCCCTTGTTTTGTACTCTAACTTGCATGATTTGAATGGAACTAACACGAACTGACGTTGTTTTCAGCAGAATTGCCATGGTGTTATTTTTGTGCAGAAATAAAAGTTCCCAGAATGACTTGAAACTCCACGAAGATTATTTTTGGAATTAATAAAAAATACTGGCGAAAGAATCAAGGCCAAGGGGCCCACACCCTATCCACAAGGGTGGGGGCGCGCCCTACCCCCTCTGGGCATGCCTCCCTGCCTCGTGCCCCCCTGGTGCTCCACCGATCTCAACTCCAACTCTATATATTAACGTTCGGGGAGAAAAAAATCAGAGAGAAGGATTCATCATGTTTTACGATACGGAGCCGCCACCAAGCCCTAATCTCTCTCGGGAGGGCTGATCTGGAGTCCGTTCGGGGCTCTGGAGAGGGGAATTCGTCGCCGTCGTCATCATCAACCATCCTCCATCACCAATTTCATGATGCTCACCGTCGTGCGTGAGTAATTCCATCATAGGCTTGCTGGACGGTGATGGGTTGGATGCGATTTACCATGTAATCGAGTTAGCTTTGTTAGGGTTTGATCCCTAGTATCCATTATGTTCTGAGATTGATGTTGCTGTGACTTTACTATGCTTAATGCTTGTCACTAGGGCCCGAGTGCCATGATTTCAGATCTGAACCTATTATGTTTTCATGAATATATGTGAGTTCTTGATCCTATCTTGCAAGTCAATAGTCACCTACTATGTGTTATGATCCGGCAACCCTGAAGTGACAATAATCGGGACCACTCCCGGTTATGATCGTAGTTTGAGGAGTTCATGTATTCACTAAGTGTTAATGCTTTAGTCCGGTACTCTATTAAAAGGAGGCCTTAATATCCCTTAGTTTCCATTAGGACCCCGCTGCCACGAGAGGGTAGGACAAAAGATGTCATGCAAGTTCTTTTCCATAAGCACGTATGACTATATTCGGAATACATGCCTACAGTACATTGATGAATTGGAGCTAGTTCTGTGTCACCCTATGTTATAACTATTACATGAGGAATCGCATCCGATATAATTATCCATCACTGATCCAATGCCTACGAGCTTTTCACATATTGATCTTTGCTTAGTTACTTTACCGTTGCCACTGTTACAATTACTACAAACTGCTACTATTACTTTTGCCACTGTTATCGTTACTTCCATACTATTTTGCTACTAAATACTTTGCTGCAGATATTAAGTTATCCATGTGTGGTTGAATTAACAACTCAACTGCTAATACTTGAGAATATTCTTTGGCTCCCCTTGTGTCGAATCAATAAATTTGGGTTGAATACTCTACCCTCGAAAACTGTTGCGATCCCCTATACTTGTGGGTTATCACAGGGCAGGAGGGAGGCCGAGGCCTGTCGGATCCCACAAGCCGGCCCAGCGGCCGATGGCGGCGACGGCGCGCCTGAAGAGGCGGCCGAAGCGCCTCTCCGCGCGGCTGCTAGATCCCGCGTCCATCTCTGGCTGCGGCGGAGTGGTTGCGCCGATGCCCTCCATCCCGACACCGTGACAGACAACGCCGGAGGCGCCAAGATGAAGGCGGGCGCCTCCTCCATGTCTACGACAGTGCGCATAGGCACGGGGATGTAGCCGAGCGGGCCAACAGCGCCGGTATCGGGCCGCACAAGCCACTCGGTCAGCGGAGGAGGGGGTGGAGGCGGGGATCCAGGGGGCGGGGCGGGCGCGGCGTCGGCGCTCGGGCCGGCTGCGAGCCATGGGTCAACCCCCTGGTCACGAGGGGGACGTGGTGAGCACCGTGTTCAGTGCGTCCGGCGGCACTATGGCCGCGTCCAGCGGCGCGGAGGCCGCCAGGGGCACCACGTCCAGCGACGCTGCGGGCGAACCGGCGGATGGCTTGCATCCGATGACGGTGACGGCGAAGGCTACCAACTCCATGACGGCGACGAGCAATGAGGCGGCGACAAGGTGCTCCTTCCCTTCTTTCCTTCTCTGTTGTTCTTGCTCTCGCCAGCTGTTCTACGTGCTGATAATGTGTTTCGAATCAAAGTGATTGATTGATCTCATCGATGGTTACAGGATGCCATTTATATGGTCTGGAGGGATACAACAGTTTGGACAAGACGCCGGTTCCAGACCAGATGCGTCCGTGCAAGAGGCAACCGCACGGCGGTTGGGCAAGGGGAGATTTCCCCACGATTATAGGATCGCACGAGGCGATCAAGGAGGCGACCAGGTTTCCCTTGCGCGCCGCCGGTGACGCCGCCGGTTCCCTCTCTCTCCGTCGGCCGCTCCGGCTGCGGGAGGGAGGGGGGGAACCTCGGGTCTGTTCGCTAGGTGGGTGTGTGGTAGGTTTAGGGTTGAGGGAGACGCTGCCAAGGCCGTTGCGGTGGTGTCACGTCGGAATAAGTTTCTCCAGGTTCCGTTCGCGGTCAGGCGAGGCTTTTGCCTGCGTCTAGGAGCTAGCGGGGGTTGGGATCCCCGGATCTTGTCAAGGTCGCGGGCTATGGTGGCTGGAGGTTCATCGGCACTGGCTATTTGGGTCCTCGGATGGGCGATGGATGCAGCGAGGCGAAAAACTTTCTTCTTCCTTGTTGGTATGATTTGCTGCTGGTGTTCTTCTTCTTCCTCTGCGCTGATGCTGGCGGGAGATCCTGCTTTGCCTGGGTGGATGGCCCGGCCGCGGTGCTGGACCGGTCAGATGACTCGAGTTCTCTTCCTTTCGGAAGGGACACTTTTCGCGGTACTCAAAGCCAAAGATGGCAACGGATGTTGCAGGTGTGTTGGATTGATGTCCATGCCCTCTCAGCGCTGGTGTCAAGAAAGGAGGAAGCAGTGTGGCGGCAATTGTACCATGGTCGAAGATGATGACCTGTTTGCGACTGGTTGTAGATCCTTCTGCTGCAGGGGTCTCCTATCAAGATTCAGGGATGATGACACTGGGCTCCGGAGATCTTCTTGTGTTATGGTTGTCTTAGGGTACTCTAGGTGTTCATGTTCCTTTGTGTTTGAGTTTCAGTGTGCTTGTAAGGATCAACTACTTTGTACTGATTCGTGATATGAATGAAAAATTCTCTAAAAAAAACAACTTTAACCATCGGATCACGGACAGGTCGACAGATTCCTCAATCAAAAAGAAAAAGAAAAACACGGACAGATCCACCGTCGGTTCTCGGCGTTGCGACTGGAGACTGGGCCTGTCTGCTGGGCCTTTGACGCATACGCTGCTGTAACTACTACTTGTGCTGGCCCGTTCACCTCAAAAAATAAAAACTTGTGCTGGCCCGTAAGGCCTCGCCCCTTCGCCGTCAGGCACGGCGGGGGCCGCCTCGCCCCATCGCCGCCCACTTCCACTCCACAGCAGGGCACAGCCCCACGGCCATCGATCTGGCAACAGCTTTGCTCTGCTGCAGCTATGTGCTGCCCCAATCTCTAGTACAGCTCGGGTTTCGAGGCGGAGGCGGAGGGTGAGCAGGCGCTGCAGCTCGCCGACAAATCGAGGAACTGCCCGTGGCGCGGCCGGCCGGCGGTCGGGCAGCGAGATTTAGGTATGCCATGCGATTGCATTTCTGCCTTTTTCATAGCGTAGGTTCCAACTCGCGTACCATGGACATGCTTAGATTTGGTAGAAGAAACAAGTACTGCAATTTGAATCCACAGCCTTGCAATAGAGATTGGGGAATAAAAGGCGGAATTCTTAGGCGGTAGTAATGTGTAAGCAACTTGTCTTAGGGTTTGTGTGGACTTAATGTACGAGCACCAATAATGAACCACCGAGTTCTCAAATGGAAGGGGACGCGTCACGCGTCATGCTTGAAAAAACTCGTGCAGGTAGTAAGAGCATCTCCAGTCGCGCCCTCAACACGGCGATTATTTTGCGCCGGCGCTGAAAAAACGGTCCAGTCGCGCCCCCAGGAACACGTTTTTCGCCGGTTTGGGCCGAAATCAGCGCCGTCGGACCCAGGTCGAACCTGGCGCGGTGGGGGCGCCTGGGGGTGCCGGGGCGAGTGGTCTTGGCGCGAAAGAGCCGCGGGCCCGCCGAGTCAGTGAGACGGCCGCTTCGTCGCCCTCATCGCCTCAGTTCCTACGGGAATCAATGCCAAGGCTGACGCACTGCCGCCGCCGGTCAGCCTTGCCATTGATTCCTCATCACGGGCGACGCGTCACGGGGCGGCGCGGCGACGCCTCCCCTCCCACCATGCGTACACACGGGCGCGGCTATATAAACCGGTGGCCTCCCTCGCCTTTGGCCACACCAGCCCTAGTCCATCGACCGCCGCCGAGCTCTCCCTCTCCCGTGCGCAGCCGCCGACACTTCTTCCCACCCTCTCCCTCACTCCCAAGCCCGATGGCCGCGCGTTTCCCCGGCGACGCGGCGGCGGCCAACGGCTTCGGCCGCCGCTCGCTTCACGAGTGGGAGGCGTGGCTCCTGTTCGAGGCGAACATCCCGGCGCCATCGGACATGCGCGCCGGGCCGACGGGGTGGAGACTCAGCAACGCGGGAGTGCCCATTCCCCCGGTGCCCGACGTCGAGGCGCGCCCCGCCTACTTCGTCGCCGAGATCGACCGCGTGCGAGACTCCCTCACAGAGGAGCAGCTCGCCCTCCCCTAGTACACCGCCGACAACCACGCGGCATGGGCGGCGTACTTCCAGCGCCGCCAGGAGCAGAGGCTGGTGTCCACCAACGGGGCGCCGGTGGTGGGCGGCGTCAAGAACAACGAGGGGCGCCGCGTGTGGTGGGGCGCCCCCGGCCGCATGCTCGACGGCGTGCTGTCGTACCTCGAGGGCGGCAACGAACCGTCGTTGGCATACCCTGCCACGACGAACCGGCGCGGCGGGCAATGGATGCCCAGGAGGTTTGGTTCCTCCTCGACTTCCTCCTCGCACTCCTCCTCCCGTTCTTCTTCCCACTCCTCCGGCTCGCCGGCGTTGCTCGGCGTCAAGTCCGAGCCCGCAGCGGAGACGCTGCTCGGCCGGCGCACTCGCAGCGCCGGCATCGTCATAAACGAGGGCGGCCGGCACGCCTCCTCGTCGGCTCCTCCGCGCTTCATCAAACCAAAGACGGAGCCGGGGCTCCCCGCCGTGAAGACGGAGCATGGCGACGTGGAGCTCGACGAGGAGGCGGCCCTGAAATGGGCGCGCGACGACTATCTCAAGATGGAGATGGAGCGCCAGCGCGCCGCCCTGCAGCGCTACGAACAGTGCCGCCGGGGCCGCGACGAAGGAGGCGTCGTCGTCCTCGACGACAGCGACGATGACGACGCGCCGCCACCGCCATCGGTCCGCCATGGCGACGCCGGGCAGGAGTCCAGCAGGGGCGGCCGCGTCAAGGAGGAGAAGGCCGCCGCCGACGACGACGGCGAGGATGGCGGCGACTACGCCACGTTCAGCAACTTCTTCGCCCCTTAGTTTCGGCCTTTCTTTTAGATAAATTTGCTATGTAAATTGTCGAACATGTAATATATGCCAAGTTTGCCGAATTTTAGCCGAACTTTGCCGAATGTTTTTTTTAAC
>NC_041385.1:598182339-598193055 GCF_002162155.2 Triticum dicoccoides
CCTGGGGTCGGCGACTGGGAACCCACTCGCCCCCAGGCCGATCTTTTGCGCCGGCTCGCCCCCAGGCGGCGATTTTACGCGCCCCCTGGGGGGCCAACGGCTGGAGATGCTCTAAACGAGCAGTATTTGAAACCGAATATGATAATTACTGAATTCCAGTCTATGGACGATCAATGACGATGCCAGTTAAGCAAATTACCAAACATTATCTACACAGATGCAAATGCAACAATAACACGATAGACGTTTCCCTTTCACCGTCCAGATAAGAGGCTTGTCTCTGACATCCTGCCAGCATGATCAGACTGGAAGTTCCCCTCGTTGCTTATCGTTGGAACTCCAGAAATCGTTAACTGGAACAACCTTGGAACCGCAGGCAAGCACATTTTGAGCCTTGAAACAACCTCAGTCATGGTCGGCCTGTTGATGGCTGCGTTTTCGATGCAGTTCATGGCAAGGTCTACCACACTCTGCAGGGAACTGGCATCGTACTGATCCATCAACCTCTTGTCCACAACATCGTGAATACTGCCTGTAGCAATCTTTTGGCGTGTCCAGTTTATTAGATGGATGGTTTGAGGGTCGACCAGTACCGGGGGCTGGCCAGTGATGATCTCCAAGAGTACGATCCCAAAGCTGTAAACATCTGCCTTGACAGTGAGTTGGAAAGTTGCATGGTACTCGGGGTCAAGGTAGCCAAGAGTGCCAGCAGCAACAGTAGATATGTGTGTATGAGCTTCATTAAAGGCCCGTGAAAGCCCGAAATCAGATATTATCCCCACCGGGTTCTTGTCCAGAAGGATGTTGGGGGTTTTCACATCTCTGTGAACTATTGCTGGGGTGCATGACTCATGTAAATACTCCAGTCCTGTAGTTTATTGAAACGCATACTTTCTCAACACACACAGATATACACGAAATAAATGTAATAAGCACATATTCGAACGTGGACCTTGTGCAGCATCAAGTGCAATATGAACTCGCTGTTCCCAATTCAAACTATGGTCATCTCCTGCATCAAAACATATCAAATTAATGCAAGTACCGTTTGACACATGCATGGTAGAATAAATATCAGTTTTTTGTAATGCTTGAACATATTTAAGCTAACAGCTGATATGTTACACATGCAACTATTCACCAATAACCATACCATCAATCGGTGCATTAAGAATAAAAAAACTCTGCATACGTAGGCCCTTTGATCTTTGAAAGGTCTCTGCCTTTCCTTCTCATTACCAGGGCATTTCTTTATATACAGATTTAATTAGCAAGAGAACTAAGCTATTGAAGTATTAATTTAAGACGTGCCTCTTGCTATGCTTCTTACTGGTTTTTGAAAGATCTACACATCTATAATTTGTGATTATCGTGTCATGGTTATGTCTCTGAGAGTGTAACTGTGGTCGCCCCAATTTGTTATCAGTCTATGTGACTAGAACCTGCAGCTCTAAAAATGCAGCTATGGTCGTCTCACTTTTTAGTACAGTGTCTATAACACAATAATTAGGCCCGCCAGCACCAACTCAACTGCATTGACAAGTAGCAGCAATAACAGTCTAGGAAATCAACTACAACTTTAACCAGGAGATTCAGTTTTAGCTCAGTAGGATGTCAAAGCATATAAATGTAGGTGGTTAACCAAAGCAGTTGGCATCTGAATCGCTGTTTAGTTGGTTTTGCAGGAAATAAAAACCTGACTTGGTTAACTTGCTTTCTAGACTGAACAAATTTTATTTTTGATTCAATGATTCAATTTTACTAAATTAAAGTACAGATGGTCCCTGTAAAAATTGTAATACAAGTTGGTGATCATAAGTTCATAACAAAACTGCAAGTAGGTTGGTCATACCTATATCAAGTAGTCAACTATGCTGAATAGAAACTTTTAAGAAGCTGTTGGAGATTTCCTCTGGGCATGAAATCATAAACGAGTGCTAGGCATTTCTTGTTTTGGCAATATCCTTCCAAAGTCACGAGATTCTTGTGATGGACTTTAGACAATGTTTGCACCTGCGGCAACGGATATAATTACAAGCATCCTAGAGCTGAAGCCAATTACATCAATTTATTGAATATGGAGTGTGGAAACTGTTTAGATGTCTTGCAAACTTATAGTTTACTTTCTAGTAAAGAACTCAATGTTTTGGCTTGTTTTCGTATTATACCTCGGGGAGGAAGTCTGTTGACTTTGCTATTGATGTCTCCATAAGCACCTTAACAGCTACTTCATCACCATTTTCCAGTATGCCATGGTAAACAATACCGAAACCTCCTTTTCCAATGATTGATTGGAAGTCCTTAGTCATGAGCTTCAGCTCTGCATATGTGAACCGTCTGATATCAATGTGTAGGGGAGTTTCCTCTTCATATGTAGCATAGTCCTCGTAGTCTCCCGAGTTCCCTGCAAAGTCAGAAAGTAAAGGTTTGAAGCTATTGTCTAATGTCTATTGCACACTGCGTTGATGAAAAGGGAATTTAGGGGAGGAGTGTTTGTTTACCTTTATGGCATAATTTCCAGAGTATGCACATCACTACTAGGAGGGATACCAATACCACTGGAACTATCACTGCGATGAGCACGGTAGGTGTGGTGTGCTTCTTCTTATTTGAACAGTACATATCTTTTACTTTTGAGCATATGGGATTGCCTTCTAGTCTAGTCACACAATTGTACAACATATAAAAGTATAATTAAGTTAGCTCAAAGTCTGCTACAATAGCTCCATGTAGTTATGATTATAATGTGCCTCCATTTTCTAACACAACTAACCTTCTGATAGTACTTCTAAACAGATCTAACCTCTAAAAGAACAAACTGCATGGTTTCTAGATCACTATTACTGGTACATCCGTATCTGGCTCTCGTATTGAAAGCCCATAGGTGATAAATATTTGTAGTTATTAGATGCTAGTAAATGTAACTGATGGTATGATTGGGTCAATACAATGATCTCCAGAATGTGGCTTGCCACACTTTGTGGTGCCCAAATCGGCCACCACAACGTAGTCAAAAACTCAAAATTGGTTGGAGTTTATGTGTATGACAAAGTGAGGCATGACATTAAGCTAGAGAAAGTCGAACTTGCCTAACGCTAGCTTGGCAAAGTATGTTATGAACCAAACACGCATTTAGCTTCTCAACTGTTTTTAACCAATGCACTTGCATTAATACGTTATATGTGCAAAGACTGTTGCTAAACCTTAAATTGGTATGCATCATTAATCTATAAAACCAACCTTGGGTTGAGCAATTTCGTTTTGATGCAGTTGTTCAGCTTGTTACAACAGATTATATCGAGTAAGCAGTCGTGCAACAGAGCACACCAAACCTTAAGTCTAGCAGACCGGCCTGGAATCTTCGAAGAATATAACTGGGGATTGGTCCCTCGAGCTTGTTATTTGCCAAATTACTGAAAAATAGTAGTTGGAATCATTCATGTAAAATTTATGCCATTAATCAAATACTGCTCAGCACAGTGACTTACAGAACTGCTAGTGACTTTATTTGACAGTCTGGAATGGTGCCCACCAGATTGTTATTTGATAAATCCCTATATATATATTTGTTATTAGGGTCACAAAAGATGCCAACATGATTTCATTTGGCGCATCAATAGTATGTCATAGGCATCACTTACAAATTTTCCAGTGATGTCATGTTCAAAAGTGATATGGCTAATCCACCTCCCAGTCCGCTGCTAGACATATTTCTGCAAGATATTCATCTTAATAAGTACCCCCACATTCATTTCTGATAGCGCCGAACTAATATGTATTTTTAAGACATTGTTTCTGTGCTTCAGGTTTGAACCAAATTAAGGGATTGTATGTAATCCCACATTTTGATATACCTCTTAACTGAATCGATTATACTTTTTTTATCATTATCAATATACCTCATGAATTATTCTAAAATACTTCAATACAAGTGTAATAAAAATAATATCATGGGAGCCCTTAGTCTTTCTGTTTTTGCAATATACCCCTTTTTATGTATAGAAAATTTGTATATGTGCAAATGAAAGGAAATATATGGACCAAATGTTTTTTTATAGAACTCACTTGAGTATATAGTAATATAGTTTATTAGGAAGAAGAGTACTGGTCCTGGTTACATTCTTACACTCGGACAATCCTCGGATTCTTGTTGCTACTGGAGTAGCCGCAAGTCAAACCTTCCCAGGTATACTCTCTTGGGGAGCATGGATCTCCGTTCCAGTCTATTCTTGTCAAATTGTAGTGTGCTTTTACTTGTTTCATGTAATTGACTGCAATAACAAAAAGAGAATGAAAACAAACATGACTGGATTGATGGCAAATATATATGTTGGGCATAAGATTGTTGTAGTATTAAGCATGATGTAATAACAGCATAAGAAGATACATTATCATTTCTTTTTATAAGGCTGAATAAATTGTATAAGTTTACTTATCTACTATGGTCTTCCTCGTGGCTAATTAGCATTTGACAGGTACTCCCTCTGTAAACTAATATAAGATCGTTTAGATCACTGATCTTATATTAGTTTACAGAGGGAGTAGAATATAGTTTACTCAAAAGTTGAGTGCACAAATTAGTTAGGATAAACCTGTTTCTGTAACTTTAGTGAAGAAGATCTTGACTATTTCAAATGGAGTCGGGAATCCTTAGGGGTCTACACACTGAGAACTTGGTCATTAACATCTATTCTATTATGTACTAAAACTATACCACAACAGAAAAATAGCACAATACAAAAAAAAAGGCGAACACGAAAACTATCACAAAAAAGGCAAAACATTCGGCCATTTGTCTGGTGGCACTTTTATAATCAAGACCGTTAGGTTTCCATAAACGTACCTATACAGATCATGACAATTAGATGTTCATAACTGCGAATAAACAGATCATGGCCATTAGATTATCATAACTGTATGTAAGCATATCGCAACCATTAGATCTCCATAATTGTACCTAAACAGATCTCAGCCATTAGTTTATCATAATTGCACTTAAACATATCACAACTTAGATCTTCACACCTAAACGAACCAGGCCCCGAGATCTGCATAATTCTCCCTAAACATAACAATGAGTACATTACAACAAATCACCACATTGGCCACTATATGATGTATGTAACCACCACTTTTAGGAAATTTAACAAACAAACAAAAATCGCTTTCTTCAAGCTTGCTGTACGACCACTCAAATAACATAACATTGAAATTGGTAATATACTAGAAAAATCTCTCATATATGATGCCACAGCTAGTATTTAATGAGGCTTGTCTCAGCGTTAATTGTATGTATTTTCATTCAAAGTTAACTGTTGCTGGTGTCATGTGCAAATTGTACCGCAGACGAAGATGATACTGTGATTTCCATGTAAATTATTGGACTCGCAGCTGTCAATACATTTCTTTTTTGACTTAGCATTGAGGGACGACAACTCAGCCTTTTGTTCACTTGGCATCTTCTGATAGAAAGATACCATGTGTACGTTTATTCTTATATTATCTATTTGGGGCTATAAGAATGTACGGAGATGCGATTGCAAGTTCATTTTCTAATTAGTAGTTCCTCCATCCCATATTAATTGACGCTCAAACGGATGTATCTAGCACTGAAATATATCTGTTTGAGTGTCAATTAATATGGGACGGAGGGAGTATGATTGACTTCGCAATAAATCTCCAAATGATCTCCATTAGATGATTAATAATTTTTAATAGTACAAGCTTGAGGTGTATGCTCAATTATTCATTCACTACATAATAATAGTGTCAAATTCTTGTGTTGCTACAACTTTGATACTGAACTAAAAATCACAAAAGCTATGGTCAATGCAAAGTTGTAAATTCAAGATTTTTCTTGAAAGTGAACCATTTTTTTCTATTGGAGTTTCTCCTTGCTTCTAGATTTTAGCATAATCAGTTCCCCTTTTAGGATTGAGAATTTGTCTCGTTTCAAATATGTATGCTTTCTTATTTTATGTTTATATGTGCCAACAAAATTGTTTGGTGATCCATAGTCCCTCGGAGTGGTACTGGATTAATTACTTTCATGCACAGATGGTGCACAGTTGTCATTTAATTGTTCGCTGCATGTGTGGGTTAGTGCTTGGAATACTTCAACAATGGGTTTACCACCTTTCAGTTAGTGCATCATTGAACTGATCTCTCAATGCCCGCTCCAGCAAGATCCAAATGTTGACATTAATTTTGTTTCAGATGATTTCCCAATTGTACACTACAATGTCTCCTATTGGCAACACATGATAATTTTGCACCATACTTGCAGTTAATTGCAAATTTTGGGAAAGAAAGAAAAAGAGGGATGCATCATATATTTTCTGGAAGGCGATGCAGTTTACCTATCCTCATCTGATGAACATGAAACTATGACATGAACTAAGTGAACATAAATTATGATTAGTTTTTTTTCTCTCTCTACATTTTTGTGGATCTATATGCTGTTCCTAAATTAAGTTGATAGACCCTTCTCTGTTAAAGCTATCGTAGAACATGAAACGATATACTTTGTACATTACATGGTGGATGTTAGTTATTTGCAACAGCGACCCAATATTTTCTTTGTCGAAGGTAAAAGGTAAGGCTGCGAAGTATTACAAGAGTACACTGCCACCTAAGCAAAAAGATGACGTGGCACTGCAATTAAGGATGTGAGAAGATTCTAGTATCATAACATGTCAAACAAGAAAGGTTAATAAGTAGTAGATCCTACAATCTGGTATTGAGATTCTACAAATGATTAAAGGAAGTGACAATATGATACGTGTGCATGATACTATCTAGGGATGAAAACGGAGTGCAGATGGATGGAACTGAGTGCAAGCAATGACCACCAGCACAAAGTAATAGATACAACACAACAGTGAAGGGCCCCCACCCCACCCAACAGACGCACACACAAAAGTGTGGTACTGTAAAACAACTCCCTCCGTTTCAAATTATAATATGATCTAACTTTTTCTGAATCAGATGTATGTAGACACGTTTCAGTGTGTTCACTCATTTCAGTCTGTACGCAGTCCATATTAAATATATCCACATCTTAAATCTAAACTTTAATACCAAACTTTATTTTAAATCAAAGGATATAATACGATTAAATCTAATGCTATACTCAAAGTACTATTTTTTGGGCTTGGCATGTTTAAATGTACATGTCTAGGTTTTCTTGGATTCTCTAGGATTAGTTTGGTTTCTCTTGGAAATGTGGCATTCATAGTAATAATAACTATGTAACAGTTTGCAACAAAAGCAAGAAATCACGTTGGCATCTAAAATATATATACTCTTCTTACAGGAATTAGATTATTAAAATTATAAGCAAGAGGTGACTAAAGCATAGCCCGCGCAAATAACTGTGCTAGATTGTTTAAAAGCAGGGACCTGTAGATACTGTTCAGGCAGTTTAAGCAGGTGAATAAACTGCATGATGGTAATGCGAATGTACCACATACATGACATATGTATCATAAATGTATATGTGTAATAAGTGTGCAATATTCAGATCGATCATCGGTCTTACCATCCTCGGAGTCAGTGGTGAAGTTTTCCATCCGAAGGAGTGAGTACACCTCAAACGCGTTGATGAGCGGGGGGAGGCTCGAGCCGCGCGCCTTGTTCAGGGTGTACACTGCGTCGCCATTATACAAGAACTGCCCACTGTTGTACAAACTACTGGCCTGCAATCGCGACGGGGAGAAGCCCCGATGTAGTACATCATCGGCGTTGTAGATGTCAAAGCTTCTCTGCATGTTGTTACCATTGATTTCAGCAAAGTGGAAGATCGGGAGAAGACGGACGCTCTCGGGAACCACATTGGGACCCAGTGACGCGTTAATCACGATGAAGGAGTAGTTCGTGTCTAGGGTCGTGGCCTTCTGGAAGATGGCCATCGGCACATTGAAGTAGTCGTCGCCCGGGAGAATCTCTACTTGACTGCTAGTGTTCAGGTTGATCCAGGGGTAGGTGTTGTATGAGAAAGACCAGCCCTCCCAGAACCGGTCGTAAGGGTCCACTGGATACCTGCATCGCACTAGACATTAGTTTTTATTAGAAGCAATTGCAAGGATTCAGGAAAGAGATTAAGGGGGGAACACTTCAAATTTTCCGAGTTAGGCAGCTAGCCAACTTACTTCTAGACCATTGCCAGGCATAATTAAGATCAAATCCAAAAATAATAGTGCCAGTCTTGTCTCACCTTGTGATATATTCAGTGGCTTCACCAAATCTGATTCGTCTAAAGTAGCCGACTGATACGGAAGTATTCACAAAAGGGTACATCGCATCTAGCAGTGGCCTCAGCTCTAGAGCAGACATGAACGGAGTCCCTGAACCGAAGTTTATCAGACAGACCGACACCGAGTTGCCCGGAGCAACGGTGAGCACCTCCTTCCAGACTGTGAGCGATGGATCCCAATTTGTCAAGTTCACCGTATCCCAGAAATTGACACCAATATGGAGCCCAAATAGAAATGGCGATCCATCCAGAGTCCTGTTCAACCCATCGTAGTTGCCGTAAGTAAATGTGGCCCTCAACAGGAACTTCTTACCAAAAGTGGATGGCAGTGTATAGCAATTTCGTGAACCGTCAGGGAAGCTCCTCAGGGTTTTTTGTTGCTCATCTGAACCAACCATGTACTCTGCCAAAATTGTGTGGCTCAAACCGCCAGCGACATATCCACGGTCAGAATCAAACCGTATATTTGTGATACCATCATTGTAGGCGCTGCTGTTTGTCAGTCCACAATCAACGCTTACGAATCCTGAACAATTGGAGAATCTTTGTCAATTCATGTGTTTCAAGAGGTTAAGACGACGCTTACGAATCCTGCACGAGGACTTGGGTGGCTAGTAGGCATCCAGTAGGTGATAATATGTGGACTGCTAAGATTTCAGTCAAGTAGGATTTCTTAAGTTGCACGCTGAAGTAAACGAAATGCGCAGATTTTTTTCCTAAAGGAGAATTACCCCCGGCCTCTGCATCAATTGATGCAGACAGCCATATTATTAAATAAAGTAGCCACAAAGTACGTAGTTCCATACAAGTTCGCAAGCAAAGTCGCAAAAAGATGAATAAATTGGCACAACCAGCGAAAATAGGACAAGATGACCTATCCTAGTGTTCGATCACCATCCAAACTGGTTGTAAGTATTCTATGCTACCGGCTCCCAACAGTTGCATCCAAACTGTTGTAACTAGGATTTCTTAAGTTCCACACTGAAGTAAACTGAAATGTGCAGATGGAGCATCACAATCTTTTTCAATAAAATCATCGCGCAATAAATCAATGAACCTAAAGTCATTTGGCAGGGTTTAAAGAGGTTAACGATCGATAAGTTAAACTAAGAGGATATGGCTTGTATTACCCCTAGTAGACTGGCCATGGACTCGACTCATCATGAACAACAAAGCCAAGATCCACGTCGCTTTTCTACTTGCCGAGCAACTGAAGCTGATCACCATGGTATTCATCGGTTCCTGCAATGTTCGGAAGCAATCATGCTAAAACTAAGAGGCTTCGCATCTGGTACAAATGACTTGTGTATGAGTTATATAGCAGACAGAAACAAGTAACACAGTTTAGTAAATACTATTTGGATTGACTTGGCCTGGGCGCTCGATTAACAATGTGGGGAAACAGAACGGTTTGCTCATCATGAAAGCATCATCTAAGAAAGGAAAATGCAGCCTGCTCTGGAGTTTACTCAGACAATCTCTGCACTGACGTACTGCCCATCAGCGTGATAACGAAGTACGAGCTCAAGATTGGTGCATTTGGACGAATCATGCATGCAGCTCGCTCCTAGAGGCTATAGCGACGCGAGCTGACATTACTCCGAACCAGTCTTCTGTGCTAAATTAAAAAAAAAGGAGTGACAAAGTGTAGTTCAGTATTTTTTTTTGCGGGGTGTGTAGTTCAGTAGTTACAAGACAAAAAGAAGAGGACAACTTGCAAGGCCATTTCAACGACGTTGTGGTAAAAAAAATATTTTGTACTATTATTTAAATATATATGTTCAACATGTATTTGAAAAGTGCTGAACACTTATTCGAGAAAATGTAAAAATAGGCATCAAAACATACATTTGAAAAAAATCTTATTCATTGAAAAAATTTAAACGCATATAAAATGTTGCTATGTATACGAAAAATGTGTACAAAAAATGTATACATGTTATTAGAAAAGAAAAAAATAATTAAAAAGAAAAAACAACGGAAACACTAACGCCCACACATGTGGTTCCGCGTCCGTTTGTGGGTGCACGAATCTTGGCATGTTTGTGGTGCCACGTAGGACTAGGCTGGTGTGCGGGCATTCACCCGGTCGCCCACACGTCCGTTTTACCACACGGAGGGGCCGGCATGTGGGCATTTAGCAGTCTCGCCCACACGTCCGTTTCCTCTCCCACACCCAAGCTGCCAGTTGCCATGTGTTTTGCAGTGTACATGGCAAACTGCCCTAGTGTGCTTGTAAGCAGATGGCAACTCTCTTTTTTTTACCCAAACATTGTCAGTTGCCATATGTTTTGCAGGGTACACGACAACTGCCCTAGTGTGCTTGTAAGCAGATGGCAACTCTCTCTTTTACCCGAACATGTCAATTGCCATGTATTTTGCAGGGTACACGGCAACTGCCCTAGTGTGCTTGTAAGCAAATGACAACTCTCTCGAACATGTCAGTTGCCATGTGTTTTACA
>NC_041385.1:598193426-598210788 GCF_002162155.2 Triticum dicoccoides
TGCAGGATACACAGCAACTGCCCTAGTGTGCTTGTAAGCAGATGGCAACTCTCCCGAACATGTCAGTTGCCATGTGTTTTGCAGGGTACACGGCAACTGTCCTAGTGTGCTTGTAAGCAAATGTCAACTCTCTCTTTTACCCGAACATGTCAGTTGCTATGTATTTTGCAGGGTACACGGCAACTGCCCTAGTGTGCTTGTAAGCAGATGGTAACTCTCTCTTTTACCCAAACATGTCAGTTGCCATGTGTTTTGCAGGGTACACGGTAACTGCCTAGTGTTAGTAGGTGGAAACTCTTAAAATTTTCAAATCATGGCAACTATAGTAAACCAGACCATACATGGCAACGGCTGCAGTTTGTCCAAAAATGGCATCTGGCACTTGAACTGAGATGGCAACTGCAGTTGAGCAACCATGACAGCTATAGTTGTCCGACATGGCAACTGCAGTTAAACGAACATGGAAGAGGGTCCGGACCATGGCAACTGCGGGCGCTTGGTGACTGTCACGCGGGACGTGCGGGACCATGAGATAGGAGGCCTGACGTATGGGCGTGTGGGCGTTATCTATTTTGCCCACATGTAGGCATGTGAGAGGGACCGTGAGGAAAAAAAGGTGTGTGGGCATTACTTGTTTTGACCACATGTATGCGCGTGTGTTGATCCTCTTAAACACTACACAAAACATGTGGACAGACCCCTTAACGCCCACACGTGTGGGCGTTATCGGCGTCAAAAACAAAGAATTAAATTTATTTTTTTAAGAAAACCAGAGAAAATAAAAGAAAACCGCTGCAAACAGTGAAAAAAATCATTAAGAAACCACATAGGGGAAAAAACACGCGTTCTCAGCTACAGTTTTGTGCTGGCCATGTAGCCCCCGCGCAGAGGCGAGCCTGAGCTCTTGCCTCGCAGTAGGCGATAAATAGCTCTGGCGGTAGAAAAGGGCATCGGCCTAGATTGGGAAGACCCGCAACAAGGCCGTAGCCCCGTCGCCGTCAGGCACGGCACTGGTCGCCGGCGCCGCCCACTTCGACTCTACGCCATGGGACGGACGCGCCACGGGCATCAGTCGGGGAAAAGCTTGCTGTGCTGCCCCCAATCTCTCGTCCATATCCGGTTTCGAGGCGGAGGCCGATTGGGAGGGGACGGAGGTGCTGCACCTCGCGGACAAATCGAGGAACAGCGCCGAGAGTTAGGTATGTCACATGTGATTGCATTTCTGCTCTTTCATAGCTCAGGTCCTCAGGCGCCAACTCGCATACCATGGCACAATAATGTCGTGTTAGTCCACAAATTCCGGAGATGCCAGGATAATTTGGTAGAACAAACGAGTACTTTGATTTGAATCCATGGCCTAGCGAGATAGATTGGGGAATAAAAGGCGGAATTCTTAAGCGGCAGTGTGTAAACAGACCACTTGACCTAGGATTGGCGTGGACTTAATGTACGAGCACCGATTAACCGACCACAAAGTTCTCAAATGGAAGGAGATGCTTCATGCCTGAAAACTATTGCCGGTAGTAAACGAGCAGTACTAGAAACAGAAAATGATACAATTACTGAATTCCACTCTACGGATGATCAATGACGATGCCGTTAATCAAATTACAAAACATTATCTAAGCCGATGCAACAATAACACAGTAGGCGTTCCCCTTTCACCGTCCAGATAAGAGGCTCATTTGTGACATCCCATTGGTATGGCCAGACTGGAAGGAGCTCCCCTCGTTGCTTGCTCCTGAAATCATCAGCTGGAACTGCCTTGGAATTTCACTATCCATGGAGTAGGTACGTCGAGGGGTCGCAGAAGCAGACTGCTTTTCACTTGAAACCGCTGGCAACAACCCTTTGAGCCTCGTGGCAACCACAGTCATGGTTGGCCTGTCGATGGCTGCGTTTTCCACGCAGTTCATGGCAAGGTCCACCACACTCTGCAGGGAACTGGCATCATACTGATCCAGCAGTCTCTTATCTACAACATCACGAATGCTTCCCATAGCTATCTTTTGACGCACCCAATTTGGTAGGTGGACGGTTTGAGGGTCCATTAATAGTGGGGGTTGTCCGGTGATGATCTCCAAGAGCACGATGCCGAAGCTGTAAACGTCTGTCTTGACAGTGATTTGGTAAGATGCATGGTACTCGGGGTCGATGTACCCAGGAGTGCCAGCAGCAGCAGCAGTAGATATGTGCGTGTGAGCATCGTTAAAAGCCCGCGAAAGCCCAAAATCAGATATTATTCCCACCAGATTCTTGTCCAGAAGGATGTTGGGGGTCTTGACATCTCTGTGCACGATTGACGGGGTGCATAACTCATGTAGATACTCCAGTCCTGCAGTTTATTCAAACCAACACACACATACATGACCTAGAAAAGAAGAAAACACACACATACATAAATGGCCTAAAGGCAAACACACAACTGAAATGCAGACCTTGTGCAGCATCAAGTGCAATATGGAGTCGTTGTTCCCAATTCAAACTATAGTCACCTCCTGCACCAGTACATACCAAATTAATGTGAGTTCCATTTGATTTGTTCATGGTACTAGCATAAATACCAATTTCTATAATTTTTGCACATATCTAAGCTAACTAACACATGCACTTTGATCTTCAAGAGATAACTGCTTTTCCTACTCTCTACCGGAGCATTTTTATGTACAAATCTAATCAACGAGCGAACCAAGTTATTGACATATTCTTTGAATACATACCTCTCTAGTTTCTGGTTTGTTGCTGGCTTTGAAAGATGTACTTGTTTACAATTTGTGGCTATCATGCTATGTTTAGGACCTATGACTAAGAATGTAAATGTGGCAGCCCCAATTGTTTACCTGATATTTATGATCATGCCATGACTATGACATTAACAATATGCAGCTCTATGAATGCAGCTATGGTGGCCGCAATTGTTAGTACAGTATGTATACGGAGTAAATTTGGTCTACGAACTCAACTATATTGAATAGCAGCAGTAACACTTTAGTCAATCAACTACACCTTTAACATGGAATTCGGTTTAACATGAAAATCCTGATTGCCGTACAATGTCAAAGCCAGATTAGCTTGGTTTTATAGTTTATATTTTTATATGAAGACTAGATCATGTCAAATTAGTGATAATAATTAACTGCAAGTCTAAGTCAGCTATGCTTGATAGGAACACTAATAAAAGTTAAAGGGGAAAACCACCTCTTAAAAGCTGTTGAAGATTTCCTCTGGGCATGAAATCATAAACGAGTGCTAGGCATTTCTTGTTTTGGCAATATCCTTGCAAAGTCACGAGATTCTTGTGATGAACTTTCGACAAGGTTTGCACCTGCGATAATTGATATAGTTACCAAACATCCTAGACTTGAAGCCAGTTGCATTATTTTATCGAAATGGACTGTGGAAATGGTTTTGTATGTTTTGCAACCTTAATTTTTTCTTGAAGAAAGTAATGACGTGGCCTAGTTGGTTTTGTGTTATACCTCGGGGAGGAAGTCTGTTGACTCTGCTATTGATTTCTCCATAAGCACCTTAACAGCTACTTCATCGTCATTTTCCAGTGTGCCATGATAAACAGTACCAAAACCTCCTTTTCCAATGATTGATTGGAAGTCGTTTGTTATGTGCTTCAGTTCTGTGTATGTGAACCGTCTGATATCAATATGTAGTGGAGTTTCCTCTTCATACATAGAATCTTCATCATCTCCCGACTTCCCTACAGAGTCAAGAAGTTGTTTTTTACATGGAAGTTTAGGTACGAAGCTGCTGTCTTCTGTCTACCACCTATTGCATTGATGAAAGGGAAATTTAGAGCATAAAATTTCGTTTTACCTTTCCAGTATAACTTCCAGAGTATGCCCATCACTACTAGGAGGGATACCAGTACCACAGGAACTATCACTGCGATAAGCATGGTAGATGTGGTGTTCTTCTTCTTCTTTGAACAGTACGTATCTTTTAGGTTTGAGCATACAGGATTGCCTTCTAATCTAGTAATACAATTAAATATCATGCGTAAAAAATAAGCTCAAAAGATCTCAGCTTCTCTATAAAGCTATGATTAATTGATTATAAAACACCTCTATATTCTAACACAACTAACTTGCTAATAGTGCTTCTAAACATCTCTATCCTCCGAAAGAACAAACTACATGGTTTCTAAATCATGTGCAGTTACTAATAGGTCATTATCTACCTCTTATTTTGAATGCCCATAGATGACAAAAGTATTTATAGTCACTAGATGCTAGTACATGTAATTAAAGGCACATTTGGATCGATGAAATGCACAGGGAAGTGTGTCTCGAAGATCTTTTTGTGGCACTCTGATTGGCCACCACAATTTGGTAAAATTTACCAAAAGTTTATGTATATGCCAAGTGGGGATGCTCTGGCATAGTGCTAGCAAAGTGTGGCACGCCACAAGTATGCCAACTTTATGCTGAGCCTACTCCTTTTAGGTGTAGTTTTTTAGTTTTAAGAAGAAAAAAACCAGCAAGGAATTGTGCAATGGAGCATGGCAAAACCTTAAGTCCAGCAATCCGGCCTGAAATCTTTGAAGAATAGAGTCAGAGATTGGTCCATCTAGCTTGTTATTTGACAAGTCACTGAAAAATAATAGTAAAAATCATTCATCTAAAATTTATACCATCAACCACAATTGTAATCAGCACTACCATCAACCACAGATGTAATCAGCATGTAGACTTACAGAAATTTAAGTGACTTCAATTGATAGTCTGGAATAGCTCCCGTCAAATTGTTGTGTGATAAATCCCTATATATATTTCGTTATTATGGTCACAAAAGATGTCAAAATAATTTCATTGAGCCCATCAATATTATGTGCTGGGCACCACTTACAAGTTTTCAAGTGATGTCATGTTCATGAATGATATGGCAAATCCACCCCTCAGTCTGCTGGTAGACAGATTTCTGCAAAACCAACTCATTTGAATACAAGTCATCTTAATCTAGTGATAGCATTGAGCAAACATGGATTTTGAAGATTATGTAAATATCTTTATGTGCTTTAGGTCTACACTAAATTACGTGTGCTTTCAGGTTTCAACTAAATTACGTGTGTTTTCAAGATCTTAGCCTAAGACACGTGGCTGAGTTTCTTCCTAGTGATATATGTATAAAAACATGAACATATCTGGAGCAACATGTAAACCAAAAGGAGCTTTTGCGGGAGCGTTAAATTGCTTGGGGTTGATGCAATGCACTTCAAAGGTTTAGAAAGATTGAATTGGAATGTTTAGAGACTTCAAAATGTATATGATATCAGCCCTGGTTATGCTCTTACACTGTGACAATCCTTGGATTCTGGTTGCTCTTAGAGTAGTCGCAAGTCAAACCTTCCCAAGAATACTCTCTTGGGGAGCATGGATCTCCATTCCAGTTTCTTTGTGCCAAATTGTAGTGTGTCTTGACTTCTTTTATGTACTTGTCTACAACCGCAAAAGACAAAGGAAACAAATATGTATGGCTTAAAGTAGCTGTATAAGTTGGTATGGGGGGCTTACATTATATTATAAAAGATGAAAAACATTGCTTAAGAAGTTGCAATATCATTGCATATATATTCAAGCATTATCTTATCATAGAACTGATAATTGTACTACTCATTTATCAACTATGGTCTTCCCATGGCACATTGGCATCAATTGACCTTAAGAAGACGGCTTACTCAGGAGTTGAGTGTACAACTAATCAGTTGGTTGATAAACTTAATCCTATTACTCTAGTAAAGATCGTGACAATGTCAACTGGAGTTTGTTAATCTTTAGGGGTCTAGACAGTGAGACCTCGGTCATTAGCATTGGCAACTGCATGATGATCATGTGAATCTACCACATAGATGGCAAATGTCTAATGCATGTGCTGTATATAAATGGGCCATTTGCATTTCTGCCCCTAACTCGAACCACCTACTCAGATTTGCCCCTAATTTCAAAGCATGCTCAAATTTGCCCCTCTGCCGTTAAGTCACTACTCAGAAATGCCCTTCCGTCCAGTCAAAGGCCTTTGACCGTCAAAGGCCCATGTGTACTGTAGCAGACGGAAAGTGCTACAGTATTGGACGGAAAGTGCTACAGTACTGTACGGAAGGGCATTTCTGAGTAGTGACTTAACGGCGGAGGGGTAAATTTGAGCATGCTTCAAAATTAGGGGCAAATCTGAGTAGTGGGTTCGAGTTAGGGGCACAGATGTAAATGTCCCTATATAAATTGATCTTACCATCGGCGGAGTCGGTGGTGAGATTATCCATCCGGACGAGTGAGTACACCTCCAAAGCGTTGATGAGCGGCGGTAGACTCGAGCTGGGTGTCTTGCTCAAGTTGAAGAATGCATCGGCGTGCAGGAACTCCCCGCTCTTGTACTTGCTGTCCATCTGGAATCGCAGCGGGGAGAAGTCTGGGAACAATAAATCTTCGGCGTTGTAGATGTTGAACCTCCTGCTCAGGTTCCTCTCGTTGATATCGGCAAAGTGAAAGATTGGGAGAAGCTGTAGGCTCTTGCCATCTTGATTGCGACCCGTTGCCACGATGATGCTCATGTGGGAGTAGTTTGTGTCTATGGTCAACGCCTTCTGGAAGATGTCCGACGGCACGTTGAAGACGTTGTCGAGGCTCTTCACTTTATTGTTCGTGTTCAGGTTGATCCAGGGGTAGGATGTATCGGGCCACCTCTGCCAGAACCGGTCATAATTGTCCGTTGGATATCTTCATCGCACACAAAGACAAGGAAAACAGATAAATAGATAGCAGAGTACGCTAATCTTTGGTTTTTACCTGAAGGCACTTAATATGGGATCTAGCAATCCCAACTTCTTATCACCTTTCTCTCTCTAAAAAAAGGAACTTCTTATCACCTTGAGGTTTACTATTAAGTTTTGTTAGAAGTGATTGCAGGATTCAGAAAACAAAGGACCAAACATTTTAAACGTGTTAAGCTAGCAAACTAAATTAAAATTGAGGCATATTTCAGATATAATCCAATATTATGTATGGCAGCCTCATCAGCGTCGAGTTGTCGACTCGTGGGCTGATCCACATTCAGGACAAGTAGTTGTTTTAGGTTGGTGTGTGGATGGTCGTTGCGTATGTAACGCGGTGATTATGGACGGGCTATGTACCATTGTACCCCTTCTCATTTAATAAGTACTTATATGATATGCATGCTTATGTGTATCCTAGAAAAAGGACGATAATGCTTGTTGTATACCTTGCCTGTCGCCTGATATGTTTGGTGTGTAGTGCAGGCCTTTTGGATGGTCGTGTCGTGTACTCCCTCCGTCCAGAAATACTTGTCATCAAAATGAATAAAAGGGAATGTATCTAGACGTATATTAGTTCTAGAGACATGTCTTTTTATTCATTTTGATGACAAGTATTTTCGGACGGAGGGAGTATATATGCTGGAATTGTGGAAGTTAATTTGGGTCGTTCCTAGGTGCTGTAGGAGGGCACACTAGTTGTTGTGAGGGTGTTTTGTGCATGAGGTTGTTGACTGATCTGTTTAAACTAATCTTTTTACCTTTCTGCACTTTGTTTTTAATTTCCAGACTTGGATGTGTTCCATTATTTTGATAACTGTTCCATTATCGTTGATTATGGAACCCGATACTTTTCGAGGATTGTATGGAAAAAAAAAATCAATAATTGATCCAGAGCAGTGTTGCTTGCATGGGGAAAAACAAGTATGGCAGCATCGTCTCACCTTGTGATAGGGTCGGTGATGTTGCCAAATCTGAACCGTTGAAAGTAGCTGATTGACACAGAAGTATTGACGAAAGGGTACATCGTATCTTCTAGTGGCCTCAGCTCCAACGCAGATATGAAGGGAGTCCCTGAACCAAAGTTTATCAGGCAGACGGACACGGCGTTGCTCGGAGCAACGGTGATCACCTCCTTCCACACGGTGTCTGATGGATCCGTATTTGTCAAGTTCACCGACTCCCAGAAATTGACCCCGATGTGGAGCCCAAACAGAAATGGTGACCCGTCCATAGTCTTGTTCAACCCGTCATAATTGCCGTAAGTGAACAAGGCCCTCAGTAGATACTTCTTACCAATGATGGATGCCAGTGTATAGCAATTCCTTGGGCCGTCAGGGAAGCTCCTCAAGGTTTTTTGTTGCTCATTTGCTGCGCCAGCCATGAACTCCTCCGAAATTTCATGGCTCAAACCGCCCTCGACAGATTCACCATCGAAACGGTACACTATTCTGGTGGTGTTGTCGATGTAGGCACTGCTGTTTGTCCATCCACAATCGATGTTTACGAACCCTGAAAGACGGTGAGTATGCATCAGTTTCATGTGCTTCAAGTTTAAGATGCATACTAAATCATTGATCGCGACATGTATGGCTAGACATGCAGTAGCTACTAATCTGTTGATTTCTGAGATTTCAGTAAAGTGAGATTTCTCAAGTTGCACGCTGAAGTAAACTGAACTGTGCGTGCAGATGGAGTACTGGGCAAACGCTAGGAGGATATGGCATGCATTTACCAGCGGTAGGGGGCTGCGCTCGGACTTGAATCATCGTGGCCAGGATGAGAAGCAGCGCAAAGAACCATGTCAGCTTTGTAGCACTACTTTTCTGAGAACATGCCGAGCAACTGAAGCTGATTGCCATGTGCTGTTGTTGGGTTCTTGCAATGTCTGGAGGCAAGAGACAGACGGCTCGTGCCGTTATATGGCAGAGAAAGACAACTACTAACACGGTTCAGTAAGCCTAGGCGCTGGATTAACAATGCTGGGTAAAGAGACCGTTGGGTTCGGCGGTAGGTAATTCTGGTGAAAGAACTGCATGCAATTTGCTTTCATCAAAAGAAAATGAGGGTGCAACTTGCCGTGCAGTTCAAATTTGCACGCCAGTTGCCGTGTTATCTTACAATCTTCTGCATGCGACAAAGGCACTGCTCGTCATTGCGATGACGAGGGGGATTGTAAGTCGAGGACTCGGTGTTTGTGTTGGGCGAGACATGTATGCAGAATTGCAGGTCGCCTATGCAGTCAAGGATGCTGATCTTTGTCTGAACCAGTCTGCCACGCCAAACTAAAGAACCGTAACGGAGTAGTCACAAGATTAAAAAGAGGGATAACCTACCAGTTGGACGATGCTACGCGCTTAACTTGCCACTTGCCAGACCAGTTCGACGATGATACGCCCCGGTAACTTAACTCAACTAGAACTAGGGTGATGTGATACGCTTGATGGCGGTTTCTTTAATGGAATTCGACGAGGGGCTTGTTGTTTCATAAGAAAAAAAAACTTGGCAGACGAATCATGGGACCATTGTTGCCCGTTTTGTTTCTTCTTCTGTGTAAAAAAAATGAACAAAGTGCTTGCACACGAAAGGAAGTGTTAGGACAAGCGTGGCGGAGCTTGAGACTTTAACGATTGCCGACAGGTCAACAGCTCCACCGTCAGATAATATATGGTGAAGCGCACGACCGTCCGCTCTCCTCGGATCTCGGCCGCTCGGTACTTGGCAGTGGAGCAAAAATGAAACAGGAGGGGTTCCGCCTCACGGATGCCCGTGGGCCGTGACCCACGTGGGGCTATTATTGCGCGGGTGCGCCCACGCTGTAACTTGACTGGACAGTAAGGCCTCACCCTGATCCTCAAAAAAAAAAAAAAAGGCCTCACCCCGTCGCCATCAGGCACGGCGGCGGGGGCACCGCCGCACGGCCATCGATCTGGCAGCACCGGAACGGAACTGCTCTACTGCAGTGATGTGCGGCCCACAATCTCTTGTACAGCTCGCGTTTGGAGGCGGAGGCAAGGGGGAGGAGGCGCTCGCGGACAAGTCGAGGAACGGCCCACGGCGCGAGCGGCGGCCGGCGGCGAGACTAAGGTATGTCATGTGCCATTTCTGCTCAGGTCCTCAGGCTCCAACTTGTGTGCCATTGCATGTAGTGTGTGTTAGTCAGACAAACTCCGCAGATGCTCGGATGATTTGGTAGAACAAACAAGTACTTAAATCTGAATCCACATCCTTGCAAGAGAGAATGGGGAAGAAAAGGCCCAGTCCTTAGGCGGCAGTGTGTAAGCACTAAGCAGACCACTTGCCTTAGGATTGCCGTGGACTTGATGTACGCGCACTAATTAATGGGCCACCGAGTTCTCAAATGGAAGGGGATGCTTCATGCTTGAACACTATTACCGGTAGGAACGAGCAATATTAACACTATTACCCGTAGAAACGAGCAATATTAAAATCTGAAAATGACACAATTACTAAATTCCAGTTTACGGACGATCAATTGCAACGCAGTTAAGCAACTTACCAAACATTATCTAAGAGGATCCAACAATAAACACACTCGGCGTCTCCCTTTCACCGTCCAGAAAAGAGGCTCGTTTGTGAAATCCCATTGGTATAGCCAGACTGGAAGGATCTCCCCTCGTTTCTTGCTCTTGAAATCATCAGCCGGAACTGCCTTGGAATTTCAGTATCCATGGAGTCCGTCCGTCGAGGGGTCCCAGAAATAGCTGGCAACCACACTTTGAGCCTTGAAGCAACCTTGGTCATGGTCGGCCTGTTGACGGCTGCGCTTTCGAGGCAGTTCATGGCAAGGTCCACTACACTCTCCAGGGAACTGGCATCGTACAGATCCAGCAGTTTCTTGTCTACAACATCGTGGATGCTGCCGTTAGCTATCTTTTGCCGCACCCAATTTGGTAGGTGGACAGCTTGAGGGTCCATAACTACCGGGGATTGGCCCGTGATGATCTCCAATAGCACGATGCCGAAGCTGTAAACATCTGTTTTGGTGGTGATTTTGAAAGTTGCATGGTACCCAGGGTCGAAGTAGCCAAGAGTGCCAGCAGCAGCAGTAGATATGTGTGTGTGAGCATCATTAAAAGCACGTGAAAGCCCAAAATCAGATATTACCCCCACCAGATTCTTGTCCAGAAGGATGTTTGGGGTCTTCACATCTCTGTGCACTATTGATGGGGTGCATGACTCATGTAGATACTCCAGTCCTGCAGTTTATTAGAACTCATACTCTATGAACACACACATACGTACATGGCCTAAAAGATAAACATGTAGTTGAAATACAGACCTTGCGCAGCATCAAGGGCAATATGAAGTCGCTGTTCCCAGGTCAAACTATAGTCATCTCCTGCAATCAAGATGTACCAAATTAATGTAAGGGCCATCTGATACGTGAATTGTAGCACAAATACCGTGTTTTGCAATATTTGCTCATATTTTCCTAGATCGATGATGGTTCCACACACAAATGATTAACCATAGCATCAATTTTTACGATAAAGAACCATAGCATCAATTAGCGCGTTAAGATCTAAGACCTGCATAAACAGTCACTTTGATCTTCGAGACCTCACTCCTTTTCATTCTCTTTACCAGAGCATTTTCATATACAATTCCAGTTAACAGGGAACCTAGATATTGGAATTATTCTTTGAGTATTTATCTCTCTAGTTTCTTTGTTTCTTACCGCCGTTTGAAGGTGTACAAGTTTATAATTCGTGACTATCATGTTATGGTTATGACGTAGGTAAGAATTTATTTGTGGTAGCCCCGATTTGTTAACCTAATATCTATGACCATGACATGGTTAGGCCTTTAAGAATATGCAGCTCTAAGAATGCAGCTCTAAGAATGCAGCTATGGTTGTCTCACGTATTAGTCCAATATCCATACAGAGTAAATCATGTCTACCAACACAACTGTATTGACTAGCAGGCGCAATAACGGTTTAGGCAATCAAACTACACCTTTGCAAGAAAAAATAGTTTTGAAACTCCTGATTGCAGTACCATGTCAAAGCCAGAATACTTTGATTTTAGAGTTTCTTTTTTATACTTATGACTAGGTCCTGTCAAAATTTACTTTTTATACTGTTAAGCACGATATATTTGTAAAATTTGAAAAGTAGGTGATTCCGAAGTTCTTAATCCAAGCTATTGGCATCTGGGTCTCGTGTAGTTATTGGATTCTCAAGAAGTAAAACCCTGAGCAGGTTTAGGTTTGATTTAATGATTCAATTTTACTGAATTGAAGTACAATACATTAAAAAAATAAGAGAGAAACCTCCTTTTAAAAGCTGTTTAAGATTTCCTCTAGGCATGAAGTCATAAACGAGTGCAAGGCACTTCTTGTTCTGGCAATATCCTTGCAAAGTCACGAGATTCTTGTGATGAACTTTCGACAAGGTTTGCACCTGCGGTAATAGATATAGTTACCAAACATCCTAGAACTGGAGCCAGTTGTATCATTTTATTCAATATGGACTGTCGAATTGGTTTTAGGTGTTTTGCAGACCTATAGTTTACTTTGGATGACTTGTAACAAACATTGGAGTAATTGAGACTGTAAGCATATATGATGCAGAGGGCGGGGGTAATAAAGCTTCCAATTCCAAAAAAAAAAGGTTTCTATTTGAGAAAGTAATGTTATAGCCTAGTTGGTTTTGTGTAATACCTCAGGGAGGAAGTCTGTTGATTCTGATATTGATGTCTCCTTAAGCACCTTAACAGCTACCTCATCACCATTTTCCAGTGTGCCATGATAAACGATACCAAAACCTCCTTTTCCAATGATCGATTGGAAGTCATTAGTTATGAACTTCAGCTCTGCATACGTGAACCGTCTGATATCAATATGTAGGGGAGTCTCCTCTTCATACATAGCATACTCTTTATCGTTTCCCGACTTCCCTGCAGAGTCAATAAGTTGTGCTTTATTTGAAAGTTTAGGTCTGAAGCTGCTTTCTAATGTCTACCACCTATTGCATTGATGAAAAGGAAATTTAGAGCATAGAACTTTGCTTTACCTTTCCAGTATAACTTCCAGAGTGTGCCCATCACTACTAGGAGGGACACCAGTACCACAGGAACTATCACTGCAATGAGCATGGCGGGTGTGGTGTTCTTCTTATTTGAACAATACGTATCTTTGACTTTTGAGCATATAGGATTGCCTTCTAATCTAGTGGCATCATTACACACCATATAGGAAATAGGAACTTATAAGATGTTAGCTATGACGGCTCTCCAGAATTATGATTAGAAGATGCCTCAGTTTTCTAACACGGGTAACGTGCTAAACATGTATGCACTCCGAAAGAACTAACTTGATGCTTTCTCATCTATGTATTCTAAAAGAAGAAACTTCATGGTTTGTAAATCAGATGCAGTTACTATGGTCTTTTTATACCTCTCCTATTGGTTGCCATAGACAATAAAGCGTTTATAGTTACTAGATGCTAGTACATGTAACTGAGGGCATGTTTGGATCAATGCATAGCTCTGTGAAAGTGTGGCTTCACACACTTTATGTCACCCAAATTGGTTATCACAACTTAGTCCTGTATACGACGTTCAATGTGTACAAAATATCCATGCTACTGCGCCTGACATAACAGCTCCTGGTGCAACAACATGTACCAGCCTAACATGGGGAGGCGGCGAGTTTGTAGCAGTAGGCGGCACAGGGGCTTTGTTACCCAAGTGGGGCTGCTGCGGCATAAAGTTAGGTACTTGTGGCACACAACAAGTATAATACTCCCTCCATTCCTAAATATAAGTCTTTTTAGAGATTTCAATATGGACTATTTACGGAGCAAAATGAGTGTAGCTATACTCTAAAATATGTCTATATACATCCGTATGTAGTTTGTATTGAAATCTCTAAAAGGACTGTATTTAGAAACGGAGGGAGTACCAACCAAACTGTGGGCGGAGGAAGTCCAACTTGTGAAACTCTAGTTTGGTAACGTGTGGCATAGTTGTTGTGCAAAGACTGTTGCTAACCCTCGAATTTTTGCTATCAGGCTCAACCCTGTTTCTTTTAGTTTGAGTATCTACTCCCTCCGTCCGAAAATACTTGTCATCAAAATGAATAAAAGGGAATGTATCTAGACGTATTTTAGTTTTAGATACATCCCTTTTTGTCCATTTTGATGACAAGTATTTTCGGACGGAGGGAGTATTATTTTTATGCAGTAAGAAAGTGCAACATTCAGTCAAAACAAAAGGATTGTGCAATAGAGCATGCAAACCTTAAGTCAAGCAGACCAGCCTGATATCTTTGAAGAATAGAATGAGGGATTGGTCCATCGAGCTGGTTATATGACAAATCACTGTAGAATAATAGTTAAAACCATTCTTTAAAATTTATATCTTGAACCAAATATTAGTACAATCAACAGAGAGACTTACAAAACTTTCATTGACTTCATTTCGTACTCTGGAATACCTCCTGTCAAATTGTTGTGTGACAAATCCCTACATGTTTTTTGTGCTTAGGATCACAAAGATGTCAACATAATCTCATTTAGTCCATTAATATTTTGTGGTAGGTCACTTACAGGGTTTCCAGTGATACCATGTTCATGAATGATATGGTTAATCCACCTTTCAGTCTGCTGGTAGACAGATTTCTGCAAAAGAAAAATCATTTAAATACAGATCTGTTAATTCAGTGATTGTTTGTCAGACTCTGTCGAATAATATAGTAAAGATGGCTGTGAGAGGCCGGGGGTTATCCTCCTTTTCGGGAAAAAAAATATAACACAATGCTCTTAAAAAATTGAAAATATTGAATTTTGATGTTTAGCTTCCAAAATGTATATGGTACAAGTCCCTGTTAGGTTCTTACACTGCGACGATCCTCGGATTCGGGTTGCTCTTAGAGTAGTCGCAAGTCAAACCTTCCCAAGAATACTCTCTCGGTGAGCATGGATCACCATTCCAGTTTATTCGTGCCACACTGTAGTGCTTCTTGACTTCTTTCATGTATTTGACTACAACAGAAAAAAGAAAGACAATGGAAACAGATAGCAATGGAATCAAAAGGCTGTATACGTTGGGTATGGGAGCTTATATACTTTAAAAGAGACGAAAGCCGTGAAGGAAGAAGTCACGAAAGTATTTCCTATGCGAGCTAGAACTGAATAAATTGCATTGATTCATTTCTCTAATATTGGATTGGCCTGTATAAGATGGCCTATTTAGCAGTTAAGATGGAGTACTAAATCAGTTGGTTAATGAACTTGATGTATTTATTACTTTGCTGGTGAAAATCCTGACAATGACAAAATGGTTTTGGGGATCTCAGGGGTCTAGACAGTCAATGACATTTTTAAAAGCATTGATGATAATGTGAATAAACTGCCGGAGGTGTTCAAGCAGTTAAACCTACTGAATAAACTGCATGATGATAATGTGAATCTACCACAGGCACACACTTAGTATATGTATACTTGGTGTCTTACCGTCGTTGGAGTCAGTGGTGAGGTTATCCATCCGGACGAGAGAGTACAGCTCGAACGCATTGATGAGCGGTGGGAGCACCGAGTTGTTGGTCTTGTTCAGGAGGAAGGAGGCTGCGGGGTTATGCAAGAAGCGCCCATTCTGGTGCATGCTGTCCACCTGGGATCGTGAAGGTGAGAAGTCTGGGAACAACATTTCGTCGCCGCTGTAGATGTTGAATGACCTATTTGGATTGTTGTCAACGACCTCGGCAAAGTGGAAGATCGGGAGAAGCTGCAGGTTCGTTGGGTCCAGGTTGGGACCCACTGCCACATTGATCTCGAAGGAGTAGTTTGTGTCTAGGGTGCTGGCCTGCTGGAGGATGCCCTCTGGTACCTGGAAGGTGCTGTCGCCGGGTAGCCTCCTCACTGGACTGCTAGTGTTTAGGGTCATCCAGGGGTAGGTGTTGTAGGAGAAAGACCAGCCCTCCCAGAACCGGTCGTAAGGGTCCAATGGATATCTTCATCGCACATAAAGACAAGGAGAAAACAGGTAAATAGGTAGCCAATAAACTGCCCTTTTTTTTTAAACTTGAAGGAAATAGCTGTGACAACTCGCCAACCAAACTTCTTGTCACCTTGGGATGGCATTAGTTTTTGTTAGAAGGAATTGCAAGATTCAGGAAACAGATTAAGGAGCAAACACTTCAAATTTTCCGTGCTAGCCAACTTCAAAACCATTGTCAGGCATAATTAAGATCAAATCCAAAATTATTATGGATGCCAGTCTTGTCTTACCTTGTGATGAAGTCAGTGGCTTGACCAAATCTGATCCGTCTAAAATAGCTGATTGACACCGAAGAATTCACAAAAGGGTACATCACATCTTGCAGTGGCCTCAGCTCCAACGAAGACACGAACGGTGTCCCTGTACCGAAGTTTATCAGGCAGACCGACAGGTTGTTGCCCGGAGCAACGGTGAGCACCTCCTTCCATATTGTGCTTGATGGATCCCAATTGGTCAAGTTCACCGCCTCCCAGAAATTGACACCGATATGGAGCCCAAACCGAAAAAGCGATCCGCTCATCGTACTGTTCAACCCATCGTAGTTGCCATAAGTAAACATAGCCCTCAACAAAAACTTCCCGATGGTGGATGGCAGTGTGTAGCAATTCCGTGAACCCTGAGGGAAGCTCCTCAAGGTTTTTTGTTGCTCATTACCGAAAAAGGGTTTTCCCCGCTTTATAAATAAAGCAACTTCCACCAATCACACGGTAACTGCTGGGGCGCACAACACATCAAGCCCAAAAGAGAAAGAAGAAGAACAAAATGCCAACAACGGCAACTCGGCAAAGCTAAGATGATCCGCCTCCGCTGCGCCCTCCGGATTCGTCCCACCACACACCAAGGCTCCGAATCGCCGCGTAACCAAGCAGCACCTCCAAGAAGGGGTGCGACGTCGACGACGCTGCTGCCCGGACATGTCCTACGGTTTCCCCCGGCACGCGGAGAGGAGTGGAGGATGGGTAACACCTACGCCCCTCAGGAAGGAAAGGCGACGCCCGCAGGCGACACCGCGTCGGCGCCGAAAGAACCGGCAGGGATTTCTCCCGCATCCCAACCACCACTATCCGTCCGATCCGGAGCCAACCAGCCAGCCAACCACCAACCAGCATACGCCACCACGGTCTTGAAGTCATCCATGCCGCCTCATTGAGACCGCCATCAGGAGGCCTAGAGGATGGAGAGAGGAGCGCCAGAAATCGGGAGGGGGAGCACCGGAGCCGCGCCGGAGGGAACCACCTCCACCACCATTGTGCGGGAGGCCTGTGCCTCCAGCACCGTCGCGGGTGCCGACCGGACGTGGCCGCAGTGGCACACCAGGCCACCCCAGGCCCGGCCAGGCCCATCTCGGGCCCGCAAAGCCGCTGCCGCCCCGCTGCAGCAAGCCGGCGACGGTGCCGCCCCCACCCAGCCTTCCTACGCCCGAACTGCACCTCCAGGGGGCTCCGCCGTCGATGAGAAGCCACCGGCCCGCCGCGGCCCAAATGGGCCCGAAGGGGCCCAGATCTGGGCCGAGCAGGCGCCGCCACCCCCCACCACCGCGAGCTCCGCCGCCAACGGC
>NC_041385.1:598211422-598259126 GCF_002162155.2 Triticum dicoccoides
GCGCAGGTCGCCTCCGGGAGGGGAAAAGCAGGGGCCGCCGCCACCGGCGCCGCCCGGGGCAAGCCCGGCACCGCACGCCGGCGGCGGCGGGGGGGAAGGTGGCGGGGGAAGGCCTCTGGAGAAGGGGGACGGAAGCGCGGCCGGCCGCCCGCGGGGAGGCGGCGCGGTCGCGAGAGAGGAAAGGGGGGTCTGCCCTCAAGATTGACTGTTAAACCTTTGTTGCTCATTCGCGGCATCAGCCATGAACTCTGTTGAAATCTTGTGGCTCAATCCACCATCGACAAATCCATCATCAGAATGGTACTGTATTCCTGTTATGCTGTCGTTGTAGGTGCGTTTGTTTCCGCAATCAATGCTTATGAACCCTGCACAAGGAGAATTTGTATCAGTTTCATGTGTTTCAAGTTTATGATCTAAGGAAAGATCACGACTAGTGTGACAGACACTCAGTAGATAATAATATGTTATCGCTAAGGCTTCAGTAAAGTGGGATTTCTTAAATTGCACTCCAAAGTAAACTAAAAAAAATGCAGTGGGGCATACCCGAAGTAGACTGGCCATAGACCTGAGTCATCATGAACAGCAAGGCCATGATCCATGTCAGTTTTCTACTTGCTGAGCAACTGAAGCTGATCACCATGACACTCTTGGGTTCTTGCAATGTTTGCAAGCGATCATGCAAAAAGTAAGCGTTTTTGTGTTTCTCTGCTACAAATGTATTCTGTACGCAGTTCTGTTCATGATTATGTACGTAGTTATATAGCAGAGAAACACAACTTAGTATTTGGATTGACTTGGCCTCGGCGCTGGATTAACAATGTGGATGAAACGAAACGTGCTGTTCATCAATAGGTAGCCTTTTCATCATGTAAGAAATGCAACTTGCATCTCACCTAAAAAAAAGAAAATGCAACTGGCCAAGTTGTCATGGAGTTTAGCTTGACTGGCTCTGCGCTAACGTACTGCCCATCAGCGTCATAACGAAGTCCCAGCTCAAGATTGATGCATTTTTCTCCGCGAATACGCATAGCATGCTGATCATCCATTTAAAGAAGAGGACGGCAAGATGCCGGTTACAAGATTGGTTCATTTTTGGCGAACCATGCATGCGGCTTGCTCCTACAGCGATGAACCAGTCTACTGTGGTAAATTCAACGAGAGTAACAAAGTGCATATCAGTAGATCAGTAGTTTTTTTTTTTTTTTGAGATCAGTAGTTTTTTTAAGACAAAAAGAAGAGGGCAACTTGCAAGACCAGTTCGCCGACGTTGGGCCAAACACAGCGAGACCTAACTCCGCTGGCGTAAGAGTGAGCGACAGCACGCATGCCGGCATGCGTCCCCTCAAGCTGTGAAATCTCAATCGGGTGTTCTACCCATAGCATGCGGTTGGGCAATGCATGTCGGATTCTGGCAAACAAAGTACTCCTACTAGAATTTTTCGGCTGTGAGGTGTCAGCTTGGTTTCAATCTAGTTTTGGATGCTTTCATAAGTAGGTTTTACTCCGTTTTACTTTAGAGACTGGGGTGGAATAGACTTGCAGACAGTCTCCTAGAGAGTCTGCTGTCTGCGCGTCAGAATAGCAAATGTGTAGTACTCCCTCTGAATCAAAATATATAGCCTACACAAACTTCTTATATTTTGATACAGATGGAGTAATTTGTAAAGGTTATCGATCGACAAGCACAAGTCGTCATCCAAAGGCGAGCTAGAGCACGCGATTGCTCATGAGCGCGTGCTGGGACGGCGTCTTCGCACTGGTGATTGGCATGGCCGGCCGGGGTGCACGCGATCCATGCGTGAGCCCGAGGACGCGGTGCACTTCCAATGTTTCGTGGGGCGATAGATCGCCGGCACATCCCATGGATGCTTAAGTAGGAGAAACCCTGTTTGCGTCGCGCATCAGGCAGCTAAATGCGAGACCCAGGCCCAGCGAGCAAAGCTCTGGTAGCCTCCTCCTACTAGTACAGACGAGCTAGGCACCTTTGTTTCCTTCCTAGGTAGCCCTCTTGCAAAGTGGATCAAATAAAACTACGCAAAAAAGCTAAAGCACCAACAATATACTGCACAAGACATATGTTTATGACAGCTTACGGACCGACCAGGCTGCAGGTGGGACTTTATGTGGGAGTCCCACCAACAATCAACCTAGTCCCACCAGTGCTTGGTGGGCATTACGGGACAATCCACTAAACATTTGACGGGTTAAGTGGGTATAAACGGGACCCCATTTGAGAATACCGTACATGTTTAGCGCTTCCTCTCCTAGCCTAGCTCTGCTCGCTCCTGCCCGCGCCGGTGGCCACCCAGCCCGCACTCGCCGTCGGCCAAACCGGCCCTAGCGCGCGATGGACTCCTCCCCCTCCGCCCGGCCACCTGCAGGCTGCAGCTCACCCCGCACTTGCTGGAATCGAGCCCCTCCTTGGTCGGATCTGATATGTCGCTGCCTTCCTACCGCGACGCGCTGCTTGCCTCGCCGACCGCCCTGACCTCCGCCACCCCTCCGCCCAACATCTCCCTTTCGCGCCGCTCTGGGCCGCGGTCGGAGATCCACCGCGTCGACCCTGACCTGGAGGGGCCCTGGGAAGTGGCCGGAGGCCGCCGACGGAAGCAGCGGCGACATCGACGCCCTTATCGCCGTCGCCCCGCCCCGCCGCGCCCGACTCCCTCCCCGCCCTCTGTGAGCAACGAGTGCTCCCGGTGCGGAGGCGACCTGGCCATCGCATCCGGTCGGTTTCTTAGGCGGAGGTACGGCGTCTATCTCGAAGCCGGAGCAGGGGCGATGGAAGGCCGCGTCCAGTTGCGGAGCCGCGGAGGATGTAGCTAGGGGAGGAAGGACCGGGCGTCGTCGGCTATCCTGGCATGGCGGCTGAACAACGGGCGGCGTCGGCGGCGGCGGGTGAACCACGGGAGACGGTTGCAGCAGCGGGGTCGTGTGCGGCGCGGGCGTTCTCTTCTAGGTAGGCAAAGGTGGGGCTCCACTGGGAGTCCACTAAAGTAATTTAAGTGGGATGGGTTAAGTAGTCCCACTTAATCCCACCTCCACCTGCAGCCCGACGGACCGACGAGCGAAAGCATAGGAGTGACGGAACCACAACCAGAGGCTTCGAAGAAGCCGACCCAAAGCAAACTTGCATCACATACAGAAAAGCATGGGGCCGGGTTTCATCACAAAGCCCCCACTGAACTGCCGCCGAAGAGAGCCCACTGCCCTCTCACTCTGGACCGTGGAGCGGGAACCTGTGGAGATAATTACACTTACCGTCCTTGTACTCTTCGACATGTAACACGATGGTCCTCAAACTCGAAGAGTGCTTCACTATGGTCCTCAAATACGAGAATACGCTTCAATATGGTCCTATCTACATCTCGCGCTGCTCCCTCTACAAATGTGGGCAGCCAACCACTAATCCGGCCAATTCTACCTATAAATCAATGATGTAAAGGCTATATAAATAAAATTTTCGTTTTACGCCATCAACAGGACATGTAGTTAAGCCAGCCAGTTAGTGTGGCATACATTTTTTAATATCTTCAAGCAATTTTCTTGATGCTTATCTTATTTTCATTTTATTTTATTTTACCAAGTTTGTATTATTTTTCTTTTTCATATAAAAAATCCAGTTATAGTGCATTTTAAATCTGTATTCTACTTTCATCATTTTGTGCCTTGAAGAGGTAAACATGAACTTATAAAAATTATGTGGATTTAACAAAAAAAATGTAGAAAAAATTATGCATCTTCATTCAGGACCACAAGTACAGACATTTATTGTGTATCCTCACTATATTTTTTAAATACAAAACTATTTAAAATAAATTGACAACATGTATTTTGGATAATGTTCAGCGTGGTTATAGAAAAAAGATTATATTTTTCTCCAATTATACGCCCAACTACTGTTTTTTATTCTTTAATTTTCAAAAGTACGTGTTTATTTTCCCTTTAAAACTTTTCTCATTTTAAAAAAATAAGAAAAGCTATAAGAATTATTAATACATAATTTTTGTATATTATTAAAAAAAGTGTCAAATAAACGGAAAAATAAACATGAAAATGGTAAATAAAATAGTAAAGGAAACCAGCAGAATACTCAAGAGGTACGTTACACACTGATTTATATGAAGTTCTAGATCATTGTTAAACACTAATCATCGTCCTGTTTGTTGGTTGGCTTGTCTGTTAGGCACACGTGTGGGCTCTGGATTGTACTCCCTCCGTCCCATAATGTAAGACGTTTTTCGACACTAGAGTGTAGTGTCGAAAAATGTCTTACATTATGGGACGGAGGGAATAGTGAGCAATACTTTTTCAATGTTTCTCTTTGATATGCTGACATGCCCGACCCAAATATGTATTGTATACTGACGTGGCACAGGGCTGGGCTGCAGGGTGTAGTGGGAAACGCAGCTAGGATCGTATTGAAGCGTATTCTCATATTCGAGGACCGTATTGAAGCACTCCGTGAGTTCGGGGACCATCGTGTTACGCGCCGAAGAGTACAGGGTCTGTAGGTGTAATTATCTCGAGCCTGTGGGTGTAGTTTTGACCGAAAATTTTATGGCGAGTACCCGTGTCGGGGATAGAGGACAAACGAAATCACCAAGCGCCGGTGCCAATGAAGGCATCGGGCCAAGATCCAAGCCTTCCCAGAACAACACCATCACGACGCTCTCAGGACCTGGCTGCTCCCACAACTCCCTTGCGAGGGGAGCGACACAACGTGTCACAGCCGCCGAGTCCGACGCAGGGCATGGCTTTTCACCTAGCGAACTGGCGGGAAAGGGAGGGGAGGACCACGACGGTTGCCCCCAGGAGGGGAGGGACACGACACTTGCAGGGCGTCGCTGACGCGGGCACAGAAGCATTGAGCTTTTGCTCGGTGAATACCGCTCGCCTTGCCTAGAAATCTGGTCACTGAGAGCAACTCCAACGGTTCGACCCAAACGGACAGTGCATTTGTCCGCCTTTTGTCCGTTTGGATCGTCCGTCCGCCCGGCGTCCGTCCAGTTTTGTATTTGGGTCGGCAGTGCGCCCAACGCGCCGATCCATTTCATACCCACATTCAACTTTTAAATAAAAAGGGCCCGCCGATCATGCCAGCGCCGGGATACAATGCCGGCTTCAAAAAATATCACCACAGTTCATTGCTGGCGCATTCGCCAGCCGTCCGGCACACATGCCAGCACACAAAAGGGTAAGACTTGAGTTCGACCACGCCATCGCGGCTCCCGTGGTCATGCCGGCACACCTGCCGGCATACAAAAAAGATGGCCCTCGCCGCCATAGATCACTCGTCGTCGAACTTGAGCATGTCGGTCTGCATCTTCTTGAACCACGACCTCTTCCTTGACGACACGGTGTTGAGATCCACCTTCATGATCTCCACCCCGGTCATCATGCTCGCGAGAGCCACTTCTTTTGCCTTGGTCTTGGCATTGGCGGTCTCGATCTATAGCATCTTGGTTTGCTTCTCCGCCTCGAGCTCGAACATCTTGGCTTGCTTCTCGGCGTCAAGATCAAGCCTCCTCCTTTGGATCTCCATGAAAGCATCCATTTGCTCCGCCTTGAAACGCCGGCGCTCCTCCTCCCTTGAGTCCTTATTCATCATGCCGTCCACGCTTGCGATCAAGGCGTTGGCCGCATCTCGCTTGTCCTCCTTCTTGGAGTTGGTGGCGTTGAGGTCGATGGGCGCGGGCGCAGGCGTGGAAGGCGCGACCATGCTCACGTTGGGTGAGCACTCCCCGAAGAAGCGGGACGCCTGCGGGTAGACGTGGAAGCCCGGGACCGGGTTGCAAGCCGATGCGCGGGGTGAATCGGGCAGCATCATCCGAGGAAACGCCGACGAGCCGGTGCTAGCCGCGGCGACGGCCGCTTGGACGAGGTTGTGCTGGCTAGGGTTTACCCCTAGCATGTAGAGTGCCTCCCTCGTTGCCGCCGCGACGCGGACGTTGGTGAACTCCTGCTGCACGGCGGCGACGGCGGCGACGGCGGCGGCCTCATCCCTCGCGTCCGCGGCGTGCCTCCGACCCTTCCTCTTGGCCGACTCCCTTGCCCGCTGTTCGGGCGTCAGCGCCTTCTTCGGCTTGGTCGCGGCGGCGGTCTTGCGCGGGGCACGAGGCTTGCCTTTCCCGGAGGGGGCGACGGCGCCGGACGAGGCGAGGGGGGCGAGGCCGGCGGCGGCGTCGAGGTCGAGGTCGATGGTGTCCTTCATGGCTGGTTGGGGGGCGGGGGCGCGCGCGGGCGGGAGTGTTTTTGGGAAAATGGGGGGAAATGGTGGTGACTGCCACCGACCGGCGGGCCCGGTGAGAGGAGTAGGCGCACCGACGCAAATCCGGCTCAAAATTGGGCCGGGAATGGGTCGTCCGCGGACGAAAAATGGACGCGCGTCCGTTTGGGTCGGCGCGACGCGGGCGGACGAAATGGGTCGCCCCATTGAAGTTGCTCTAAGCCCCCTGCCATGAGAGGAGGCCCACCATGACAGGATTCAGGACACCTAATCTAGACCCCAGGCACAATCACCACAGACGGCAAAAACCTCACCATGAGTAACCGCCGCCGCTTCCCTCAACATCGACATAGCCAAGGGGAGCACCCAACACCACTGCCACGCAGCTCGTCAGAGAGGTAATAGTGCAACCCACCTTCTAGGTCCGCCGCCCCGGCATCCAAGAGCCCGAGCCACTACATTACCCCTAGCCAGTGGCGGCGCCAGGAATATGGCAAGCCCAGGCCGCCCCAGGACACCTTCGTTCACTGTAGCAACAGTATAGAACTGTAGCTGCACTGTGTCAAAACTTAACAAAGGAATTCGTCTGGGGCCTGTCTCCGTCGCTGCCCCTAGCCGTCAATGTTCGCAACTGTTGGAAGACGCCATCAGCCACTAACTGTAGAAGATAGGACACTAGTTGTCAGAAAGGGGCCGGGAAGCGAAAGTGCCTTTCCGCTCCCGAGCTCATTTGAGCTCTGTGAACAGTAAAATTCAAAAAATTCTTTTTTTTAGTGAAACATTGGCAAAAGTCATTTTCAGAGTACTGATTTTTTTTGCCACGCCTTCTAGGAATGTGATTTCAAGACAAATTTTTGCAAGCATTTAGAACTTTTGTCAATGTTTCTTTCAAAAAAATGAAATTGTTTGAAATTTTTTCGATTCTTTTTACTGTTCATTGAGCTCAGGTGCAGAAACTCTTCGTCCGACGGGAAGGCGACTCCTTCCCCATCCCCATTGATTAACCGCCCGACCATGACTAGATTTGAAGATCAATCCACGTCGGTGACTCTGCTTGCCGGTCAAGGTAGGGGAGGTCACTGCATGTCGCACGGACTGCAACCCCATGGCTCACAACCAAACTAGTAAGAGGGCTAGTCCTCACTGACAGTCGTGAGATCAGAGTGTCGGATCTAGGCCGAGGGAGACAAATGAGGTGGCCGACGACCTCGATCGGTGTGAAGGGGAATATGCTACGTAATAAGAAATATATCATGCACGAGCATGTGCAGGAACACTATGGAGATAACATGTAACGATGATCTCACCAATACTCAATGCAACGGAAGAGGAAGAAAAGTTGATGATTCTCGAGAGTGGCGTTTTGGCACATGGAAGTGTGAGCTCCTGGTTTGTAAACTGTGTTCTAAACATATTTTGAAATGTCAAAAAATTCCAAACAGAACTTTGGCGTGTACATCTCGATATTGTACATGCTCATAAAGTTGTTTCGCGAAAAACAGACAAGTCATGTGTCGCATGTAAAAATGACAAAATTCATTGTTAAAAAGTGCTTTTCACAAGACATATTTTTGTCTTTTTTACACAAGCCACGAAAAATGTAGGTTTTCTCCAAAACTTGATGCGTGTACATATAATGTCAGGATGTATGCGCCGAATTTTTGTTTGGAATTTTTCTCATACTTAAAAATATTTTTTTCTGGTGGCAGGAGTGCGCGCTCCCATGTGCCAAAGCGAATTTATGATGATTCTCGCCTATTCCTACAACTACGCCATACTCAGTCACGAGAATTTTCTCCAAAACGATCTGTCCGCTCTAATGTTGATGGAGACAACACCTCCGAGATATCCAAGCATACCGAACTAGAAGTACCACAACACTCTCCGTAGAACCAACACGAAGAACTAAAGGAAGAATTACCCTAGTAGTGTGATTTGATCTAAACCGAAGAGAGAGGCATGAGCACCAAGGGGGCAGTCGTGCGACACAACACCCAGAGAAAGAGAGAGAAGCAGCAGTAGCACATGTAGGGAGCTGAGCTGAGTGACGGGTGAGGTTCGGGCTCCCACGATGGCGATTGCGCTGGCTCCTTTGTCGCCGGCGTCCGCCCCGCCACCTCCTCTCCGCTCGCCGCTGCTCGCCCGCCGCCCGGCCCCGCCGGCTCGCCGCCCCTCCCTGGTCTCGTTCCCCTTCCCATTTCCCCATCTCCTCCCCCTCCCCGTGACCTGCCCTGGTGCCGGCTCCCGAGCCGGTGCCTGCAGGCCGGGTGTGTTGGGCGGACTGGGCGGCGGAGGAGGACCGGGAAGATGCGGCGGCCGGCGGCTCCGCCGCTTCGGCGATCAATTGGTCGAGGCCGTCTCCAGTGTGTCTCCCGCGGCCTTCATCTCTGTCCCTGCCATCACCTCTCCTCCCCTTCCTCTGCGGACGCGGCCCCCGGCCCGCCTCGCACCACCTTCCCCTCCGCCAGCGGCCGCTGGTCGCCGGCATGCAGGGGCCCGAGCTAGGCCTTGGGGGTGGCCGGAAGGGCGGATTTGGGACATGCGGCGAGGTCATGGCGGCCAGCCTCTCCGATGCGTGCTGTGGAGGTCCCGACGCTGCTTCCGTCGACGTCGGCGGCGTCCCCTCGGCCTGCGTATGCGCCCAAATTCCGGCCTTTCCGGCCGGCGATGTCGGCGACGTCCGATCTTCGGGTGGCGGCGGCGGGCGGCCAGCAGCTTGCCCTAGCCCCCTCCCTCCCCCCGCGTCGGGTGGGTTGGGCCGTCCTTGGCCGGCTGGGCCGGCCGGGAACGGGGAGTGCTCAGGCCATGCTGGGCCTTTGGTTGGGGATGCCTGTGAAAGTGGGCCTCTCTCTAATCCACCTGGGCCGGCCCAGACCAGGTGCGGACCTGGCCACGCCCATTTAGGGTCTGTGCCAACTCGTGCCCTATCTCCGTCGATTCTTCTCCCGCCTGCGCCGGCACAGACCACCTCCTCTCCCCTCGCTGATCTCGGACTTCCCTCCCGCTCCCCCGACGCCATGGTGCATGACGTCGGTGATGGTGCGCCCCGCCCCAAGCACCGGGCCGCAGGCCGTGACCCCCCGCCGCCCCCGGACAACCGCAATCCCTCCTCGGAAGGCTCACGCCGCGAGTCCGAGCTCCGGGAGGAGATGCTCTGTGGCAAGGCCTCGGCTTCGGCTGCTGGGTCAGGGTGGCGCGGGTCTCGCGACCGCGACCTCTCGCCTCCTTGGCGCGGCCGGGACCGCGAGCGTGACCACGACCGTCGGTCGCCCGTCCGACGCTCCCGCTCCCCGGCCCGGGCCGCGCACGAGCCGGCGCCTCCGCCCCGTCGCTTTGACCCCCACGGCGGCAGCCACAGTTCCCACCGGCCGGTCCAACAACAACAACAACCGTAATGGCCGGGGCCTTTTGCCAAGAAGAAGAAGAAGAAGCGTGGTGCTCAGGCTCATCCGGGTGGCCCGGCTTCCTCGGTCTCCAACCCCACGGTGGTTGCGGCGCCAGCTATGGCAGCGACTGTTGTCTGCTTCAACTGTGGGATCGCCGGCCATTGCCAGGGCGACTGCACTCAGCCTCCGGCTTGCTTTCTCTGCAAGCGGACGGACCACCCTGCGACGCTCTGCCCCGATCACTAGCCCATCGGTGTGCTCGGGCTGTTCGGGTATGCACTCGACGACCTGGGCTTCTTTCAGATGGACATCCCCGAGGCCCGGACTACCCCACCCATGACCGTGCTCATTTCGGTCTTGGATGGCAAGACGGCTTCTCCGGCCATCATCTCTGAGGACCTTCGCCACCTGTTCAACCCAGACTGGGATTGGGAGGTGACCCCGATCTCAAACCGAGTTTACTACGACCTTCCCCGACCCGGTCAGTCTCCGCTACGGCACTCACAGCGCCAGGCTCACGCTCGCCCTCAACCAGCTCTCCATCTGCATCTCCGTCCTGTCAGTGGACCCGCTTGCAGTGGCCACCCTGTCCATGGTGTGGGTGCAGATCGTGGACTCCCATCACCGGCTAGGGACAAGGGGGTCCTCCGTGGCTTGTCCCGTTTGTTGGGCAAGTTTGTGGCGGTCGACGCCACCTCTCTACCCAAGGGCCCTGCTGTGCGTATGCAGATCAAGTCTCCAGACACCGCCAAGCTCAAGACAACGATCAGGATGTTCTTCAACGACGTCGGGTACGACTTACGCATCTCGGTTGAGGGTGGGACTCCCACCGATCCCCTCAGCCCGGCTAATGGAGGGGGTGCCGACCCTGCGGCTAGGTCTGGTGGGGGTGCTAGCCCACATGGCTCCCACCCTCGCTCATGCAGCCGTTCACCCCGCTTTGAGGCCTCCGAGGACGACTCGACTGATCCTGAGGACGATCCCCCTGCTGGATCCTCCCCTCCCCCCGTCCGCCCACTGCTCTGGGATCGGGGCCCTTGACGCCTACCCCGGGGTGGGGTCCCGCGACACCTGCCTGGGGGACGAGTCCGAGGACATCGAGGCCATTGCAGCCATGCTCAACGAGGCTGCCACCCTTCCGCCGGGCACCACTCTCCCTTCCCCCTTCCTCCCTCTGCCGTTGTCCCTATCCGAGGAGGAAGGGAGCGGAGACAGCCGGGGTAGCATTGAGGTCCGGCCTCCGTCCTCCCCACGTCTGGTATCTTCGATGCTCGTCAGGGAGGACCCTCCGGCGTCGGTGCTTCTGGAGTCCGACCTTGCAGCTGCCTCCCCTCCCACGTCGACCAGGCCTCCCAAGTCCCGGGGCCGCCACCGCTTGGCCTCTACTCCGGCATCATCTGCCCGGAAGAGTGCTCGACTCAAGGCGGCTCCCCGGTTGACCAGGGCTTCGCCGACGGCGGTGGAGAAAGCCTCCCGTCGCGCGATCATCTGCAGCCTTGACACAGGTTCATCCGACTCCCAGGCTCCATGTTTTGATTCTGATGATATTTGCGACAACTCCTTTTCCGCCCTTGCTGGTGTCCCCCTTGGCCATCTGGCCAAGGTCGCAGCCGATTTGGCTATAGTCTTCCGTGGCGAGAAGGGCCCGGATTTGGAGCAACTTGCGTCCCTCCAAGCTAAGGAGGTTCTAGAGGGGCACCTCGCGGCCACTAGGGCTCGCGAGGCGGCAGCAGCTACCGAGGTTCCTCCCCCTACGCCTCGTTGTTCTAGGGGTCAGGACCGGCTTGTGAACTATCCGGGTGAGATCCGTGGTCGGACACGCTCTCGTACTGCCCAGTTGTACCATGCCCTTAGTGTTACGACTACTGTAGGGTCCCGGGAGGACCCGTTAGGCGAGTGATCATGCGCGTGCTTTTTTGGAACCTGCGGGGCTTCGGTCATGATGGCCGCCGCAGGCAGCTCATTGAATACATGCGCGATGAGTCCATAGATGTGGTAGCGGTCCAAGAAACTATGCACACTGAGTTCTCTCTTGTAGAACTTGAGCGCCTTAGCAGGCATTTTTCGCATGGCACTGGCTGCCATCTAGTGGAGTGATAGGTCACTCTGGTGGCATCCTTCTAGGGGTGAAGGATGCGACCTTTGAGGTGGGATCCATGGACCATGGAGCCCACTTCGTTAGCATGGAGGTGTGGGAGCGTGATATGAACTTCAAGTGGGAGATCATTGTGGTTTACGGACCTGCCGACCATAGTTGCTCGGTCGCTTTCCTAGTCGAGCTCCACACCAAGATCTCCTCCACGACCCTCCCCGTGGTTGTTGGGGGAGATTTCAACCTCCTTCATTCTCCCGAGGAAAATAGCAACTCGCATGTGGACCATGCGGAGATTCGTCGCTTCAATGACTGGGTTGCAGACCTGGGTCTCTGTAGGACCTTGAAGTATGTCTAGAGGGGGGGATGATTAGACTACTTGACCAATTAAAAACTTAACCTTTTCCCAATTTTAGAGTTTGATAGATTTTAGCATCTTTGGACAAGTCAAGCAATCATCACACAAATCAAGCAAGCATGCAAAGAGTATATAGGCAGCGGAAATTAAAGCATGCAACTTGCAAGAAAGTAAAGGGAAGGGTTTGGAGGATTCAAACGCAGTTGGAGACACGGATGTTTTTGGCGTGGTTTCGATAGGTGGTGCTATCGTACATCCACGTTGATGGAGACTTCAACCCACGAAGGGTAACGGTTGCGCTAGTCCACGGAGGGCTCCACCCACGAAGGGTCCACGAAGAAGCAACCTTGTCTATCCCACCATGGCCGTCGCCCACGAAGGACTTGCCTCACTAGCGGTAGATCTTCACGAAGTAGGCAATTTCCTTGCCCTTACAAACTCCTTGGTTCAACTCCACAATCTTTGACGGAGTCTCCCAAGTGACACCTAGCCAATCTAGGAGACACCACTCTCCAAGAAGTAACAAATGGTGCATTGATGATAACTCCTTGCTCTTGTGCTTCAAATGATAGTCTCCCCAACACTCAACTCTCTCTCATAGGATTTGGATCTGGTGGAAAGAAGATTTGAGTGGAAAGCAACTTGGGGAAGGCTAGAGATCAAGATTCATATGGTAGGAATGGAATATGTTGGCCTCAACACATGAGTAGGTGGTTCTCTCTCAAAACTGGTAAGTTGGAAGTGTAGGTTTGTTCTGATGGCTCTCTCCATGAATGAAGAGGAGGTGGAGGGGTATATATAGCCTCCACATAAAATCTAACCGTTACACACAATTTAGCAATCTCGGTGGGACCGAATCAATAAACTCGGTCAGACCGATTTAGTAAACCTAGTGACCGTTAGGATTTTCAGTGGGACCGACATGCAACTCGATGAGACCGATATGGTTAGGGTTAGGGCATAACGTAATCTCGGTGAGACCGATTACATAAACTCGGTAGGACCGATTTTGGTAATTAGCTAACCAGAGAGTTGGTCAGGTAAACTCGGTGGGACCGATTTGCTCTTTTCGATGAGACCGAGATGTTACAAAAGGGAAACAGAGAGTTGACATTGCAATCTCGGTGGGACCAATCGCTCACTTCGGTTAGACCGAAACGTTACGAAGGGAAACAGAGACATTACAATCCCATCTCGGTGAGACCGAGATCCCTATCGGTGAGACCGATTTGCCTAGGGTTTGTGGCAGTGGCTATGACATCTGAACTCGGTGGCGCCGGATAGAAAGAATCAGTGAGACCGATTTTGGCTTTAGGTTTAGGTCATATGTGGATGTGAGAAAATAGTTGAGGGTTTTGGAGCATATTACTAAGCACATGAAGCAAGAGGCTCATTAAGCAACACCTCATCCCTCCTTGATAGTATTGGCTTTTCCTATAGACTCAATGTGATCTTGGATCACTGAAATATAAAATGAAGAGTCTTGAGCTTTTGAGCTTGAGCCAATCCTTTGTCCTTGATATTTTGAGGGATCCACTTTCATCATCCATGCCATGCTATTCATTGAGCTTTCCTAAAATATATGTCTTGAAATAGCATTAGCTCAATGAGCTATATGTTGTTATGAATTACCAAAACCACCTAGGGATAGTTGCACTTTCAATCTCCCCCTTTTTGGTAATTGATGACAACATATAGATCAAAGCTTCGACATATGATAATAAGATTGAAAAACATCGTCGCTTTGAGAAGTATGTGATAAGCAAGAGCTCCCCCTAAATTTGTGCATAGTTTGAGATTTGCTTTGGACTGCAAATGCACAAGGAATTAGGCTCATGGGTTACTCTCCCATGTCACATACATCTTGGTGGAGCCCTCAAAATAATAAAGATTGAATACATGCACTCATCACCAAGCAAAGTGAATGATCATATAAGGATAAGTAAGATAATAACATATAATCAAGCATAAGTGTAGCTTATAATTAAACACATGATCATCAATGTCTCACAGGTAATGCATAGTATCTCAAGCAATCAAAAGCAAACAAGTTTAACCAAGAAGACAAGAGAGAACAAAAACAACAAATCTCTCTCTCGAAGCCTATGATCTATACATTTTTCTCCCCCTTTGGCAACAAGTTACCAAAAAGTTCATAGAAAATGCATAGTGCTAGATCGTCTCTCAGGCTTAGTCTTCAGTTGGTGGTGTAGAGATGGCTCCTTGGACGAATACTTCAGTTGATGTAGAGGGAGCTGGAGGAGTTGGTGCTGGAGATGGTTGCCCTGGAGCTGTAGGAGCTGTAGCTGGTGCAGATGATGTAGCTCTTGTGTCTGACACAGGCACTGTAGCTGACCTCTGAGCTCTAGGCACTCTGGCAAATGCATCTGTGATTGTCTTGCCCTTCCTCTCCTGCATGTCATCCTGCAGCTGCTCCACAACTGACTGAATCTCAGTTACTTTGACATCAAGATCATAGAATTTTTGTTCCATGATCCTTTCCAGGCTCTCCTGGTTTTGAGTTAGGGTGGCCAACCCCTTCTCAATCCTCAGTGTTGATGCTATCAAGTAACCAAGCTGCTCTTGTTTGGTCTTCAAGAAATATTCAGATGCCTCCTCTTGAGTTGGCATCTTGGCAGCCTTCTCTTTCCTTGCTTTCTCTTTCTTCTCTTGAGATTGCACTGATGATGGATCATTCTCATTCATGACAACTTGATTGTCCTCAAAGTCTGGATAGAGAGGAAAATGTTCCTTATCCAACTGATACTTTCCTGTGCCCATCTTTGAGTTAATCAACTCCTGAATCTGTGGGGCATATCCACAACTTCTCTTCTGATCTACTGCAGTCCTCTTAATGGTTTCTACCATAAGGCTCATGACCTTGAATTTTTGGGGCATATAAAAAATGTGAAGCATGTTAATTGCATGCCCTCTTATCATGTTGTGGTCACCTGATTTGGGCAAAAGAGTGTGCCTTAAGATCTAGTTGATCGTAGGCAGCCCTGACAGAAGAAAATGGACTGACCCAAATGAGAAAGTCTCAAGGGCTTTGTCTATGATCTCTTTGTACATATGTGACATAGAATTGTGTCCCATCTTCTTCTTGGCATATATATCCAAATCATCTTCACTCTCTTTTGGGGCATTGATCAGATTTGCCCATTCCTCTATGGTTGACTGATATCTTGTTCCTTCAGACATCCAAACTATCCTGCCATCTGGATAGAAGTGTGTTGTGGAGTAGAATTGCATAATGAGTTCATCATTCCAGTTGGTGAGCTTCTGCCCAACAAAGTCTGCAACTCCACAAAAACTGTCTTGCACTCCAGGATAGTGTTCTTCATTTTCCTTTATGTAGGTCCAGTCGACCCATCTCATATCACACACTATAGGCTTCTTGTCCAACAAGATTGTCTCATAGAAGTCCTACTGCTCCTTGGTGTGGAACCTGTAATCTACAACCGTCCTTCTCCTGGTGGCATATGGATCAGACAATCTCCATAGCCTCAACCCTGAGTCTTTCCTGATCTTCATGTTCTCAGCCACAGGATGAGCATCATTGTGGTCTGGAATCTTGGGTTTGAGCTTTCTTAGGACCTGCCCTTCTTCATCTTCCTCAGTAGCAGCCTCAGGCATTGGGGCCTTGTTCTTCTCAGCTGCTGGTATACTCCTGGTATTTCTCTTTGGTGCAATTTTGGGCTTGGGGGCAGCTTTGGGTGCTTCTTTGGGCTTTGATGTTGTAGCCCCTGACTTTATTGCATCACCCATAAGCTTCTATGCCTTTGGTGCTGGTGCAGCAACCTCTTCTTCCTCTTCCATCATGGAAGGTTGACCAACAACTCTGGCCATGGTTTTCTTGACCCTTTCCTTCCTTTTCTTTCCTTCTACAGCTGGCTCTTCAGGCATCTCAGGTACTTGAGTTGATCCTCTGGCTTTAGACATTGGCTGTCTCCCTGCTGGCCTTTTGATCTTCATGCCTGGCTTTACTGCAGTTGAACTGAGTACCTTCTTGAGCACTACTTCTTGGAAGTAGCCTCATCTTCTGCTGCCACATAGTCCTCATCCTCTAAGTCTGAGGTTCTCTTCCTTCTAGCTCTTGTGGATGCTTTGGGCAAGTTGCTTGGAGTACTTCTGCTCCCTTCATCTGAAGTACTTGAGGGACTAGTGCCCTCACTCATGTGAATCTGCTCTTCTTCCCTGTTCTGACTGTCACTGAGGTCTGACATGCTGCAAATCACTGACTGCTGACCCTGTGAATAGTTATAGTTGAGACAGAGTGGATGAGCATCACAAAATGCAGAGATTTTTGCAAAAGAATGATTTAAAAACTTGGTTTTAGTTTCCACAGAAAGCATTTCGGATCTACCGATTTTCAAACTCGGTGATACCGAAGCAGTTTTGGAACCTAAACTAGTGATCTCGGTCAGACCTAGTCACTGTTCGGTGGCACCGAGACTGCTAGGGTTTCACAAAGTTCTAAAATCGGTCACACCGATTTGTAATTCTCGGTCAGACCGAGACTTACTAGTGCATTGGCGTTAGCCAAGTCGGTGGGGCCGAGTTTTTCAACTCGGTGGGTCCGAGATGGTTTCGGCGGAAACCTAACCCTAAATTTTCGAATCACATCTATTCTAAGGATCACATTGGCTGGATAGGAGTGTTTCAATCGTGGCAAGATGCATTACGAACACAATGTGCTGAGAATCAGATGAGGAAAGCACTGTGATTGAGTTCATACCCTAGTTCGGCGGTGAACTTGCTACGGCGGCAACAGTGGAGAAGAAATCCGTTGACGGCGGTGGAGACCAGCGGCAGGAGGCGGCTGGCGACGAAGTCGACGATCCGTAGACCTAGTAGGCAGAGCGAGCTACGCACGGGCGAAGGGGTTTGGAGGAATTTCCAAATTTTTGCCCGTGTCTATATATAGCCCGACACTGTCGGTGTGACCGAGTTGAACAACTCAGTGGCACCGAGATGCATAACTGTTAACAGTTACAACAACTCGGTGTGACCGAAAAGTTCATATCGGTTGCACCGAGATGGAAAGCTTAGATCGACTTAGTGATCTCGGTGGGACCGAAATGGAGGAATCGGTTAGACCGAGAATCACAAAGAAGTTTTGGAAGTTTAAGTCTATGACGAATCGGGGACTCCAAGTGCTCCTCACACAGAGTGGTTCGAATTTGACTTGATCAATTTTGTGATGTAGCATAAATAGTGTTTGAGACGAGAAAAGCATAGATAGCTAGAGAAGGTTCTTAGGCATTCTTGTCCATCCACTTGGTCAAAGAAAAGGAAACCAATCAATCAAACAACAGGTGGATGTCCTCGAATGAGTGAAATATGCAACCAGCATGCTCACACAATAAAGTGACAAATTAAATATGTGGCAAAGCATGCACAACCAATTCTAGCATCTATCAAACAATTGGCATGACTAGGTCATCTATATATGAGTATATTGACTTAGGAGTCAAATGAGAACATTTGATCATAGGTCATACTCATCGTTTAAGCTTAAGTGGGGTTACCACTTTTACATAATGCATTGATGTGTTCACATCATTAGAGTTGCTTTGACTCAATTCTTAGAGTTAAGCTCCCCCTAGATGTGAGATCCCCCCTTAGAGGGATGAACTAACCTTGGGTTTTGTCGATGATGACTTCATGTAGGTGTTGAAGATGTGGATGCTCAATGTTAATGTAGATCTTTTGGAGCAATCCTTTGGAGTGGGTTGCACTTTCAATACCTACACGGGTTAGTCCCACAAGGAACAAAACAAGAATATCCATAGACATAGAGTGATGCACACACAAGATGATGTCCATGAAATCATTTGGTTACCTTGTCCCTTGCCTTACCAACATGAGGGTTTGTGACTCCTTGAACTAGTGCAAGATGTGGAGGTTGATTGCACTTGTTCTTGCCATAAATATATGAGTGAAGAATGTTGGCGGAGTCACCCTCAAGAACTCTCTAGTTCTTCTTCTTTAGGATCCACATCATCTTGATGGGAATCCTTGGAGTTGTAGTTGTACTTGATGAAGTAGAACTTGACGTAGTCTTGGGAACCCACTTGACCAAGGCCTTAGGTGCTTCTTCAAATGCATCAATCTCCTCTTGAAGCTTCTCCTTGCCTTTATGGTCTTGTGGTGGAAGATCATCTTGAGCTTGTGTTCCCTTGAAAGAAGTAGGATCATACTTCTCTTGTTGAGGAACAAACTTCGTCTTGGGGTATTGATCTTCTTCCCACTCAACTCCATTGGCATTGAACTTTCGTTCAAAACCAACACCTTGATTCTTCCGGTGCCTTCCTTGCTTGCGTACAGTTTACTCGAATTGCTTACTCTCGGCAAGGCTCTTGTATACACCTTTCTCTATAATTCCCTTCAATAAGCTATTTTCTTGCTCAAGTGTAACTTGGCTAAGAGAATCATTAGTGGAATCAAGAGAACTACCAGAAGCAACAATATTGGATTTAGCATAGTTATTGTTACTACTAGAGGAAGAATCTTTCTTGTTCTTGTTACTAGACTTGACTTGAGGCATGTAAGTAGATAAGAGTAAATGCTTGGCAATATAAGAAGAACTTTTCTTGCGAAGATCATCATTGATTGCCTTTAAGAACTCATGCTCTTGCTCAAGATTGAGCTTTTCAAAGCGTAACTTCTCATGAGCCCTTAAAAGTTCTCGATAATTTTCGAAGATAGTTTCATGAGCTAACTTAAGAGTGTTTAGTTCTTTAGTTAGAAGCTCAATCTTCTCCTTATCATTGTCATTCGTTTTATCTTGTTTAGCATGATTAATTGACGTTTCATCATAGTATTCATCACTAGAGTTGTCAATAAGTAAATCATCATCACCTAGCAAGTCATCTTCATCACTATTGAAATCAACATACTCGGGATGTGTTACCTTTGGACCTTTGGCCATGAAGCATCTTCCAATTCCTTCATTTGGTGAGTCAAATATGTCGTAGGAGTTGGTTGACACAAGTGCTATACCAGCAACACCTTCATCTTGAGTATGTTCAGAGTCGGAGTGATAGCTTCTTTCGGAGTGATGTTCAGATTCGGAACCGGATACCCATTCACCAACATGAGCCTGATGTCTTCGTTTTGTGTAGCTCTTTGATGACTTGTCCTTCCTTTCCAAATCTTTGCTTCTCCGTGAGGGTCTTCGTTCATAACGATCATCTCTACTCCTTCTCTCTCTTGGTGGTGATTCTTCTCTTCTACTTCTTCTTTTTGGAGAATCTTATCTTCTTTTGTAGGGTGCCGTACACTCATTGGAATAGTGTCCGGGTCTCCCACAATTGTAGCAGTTGCTCTCTCGACTGGAAGATATTTTGTCATTGTAGGACCTTGACTTAGAGCTTCTTTCCTTGCTTCTACTCTTGTAGAATTTTTTGAAATTTTTCACCATTAAGCTCAATTCTTCATTGAAGGTTTGTTTCTCACTTGATGATGTGGGGGCTTCACATGAGGCTTTGTAAGCACCACTTGACTTGTTGTGAAGTTCCTCCTTATCCTTGAGTGACATCTCATGAGCAACAATTCTACCAATGACCTCCGTTGGCTTGAGATTCTTGTAATTGGGCATCATTTGAATCAATGTGCACACGGTATCATATTTTCCATCCAATGCTCTTAGGATCTTCTTGATGATGAATCTGTCGGTCATTTCTTCACTCCCTAAGTCGGCAATCTCATTTGTCATAAGAGCAAGCCTAGAGTACATTTCAGCGACACCTTCACCATCCTTCATTTTGAACTTGTCAAGCTGACTTTGGAGCACATCCAACTTGGATTCCTTGACGGAGTCGGTACCTTCATGCATATCAATCAAAGTGTCCCAAATTTCCTTTGCATTCTCAAGATGGCTGATTTTGTTGAATTCTTCAGGGCACAATCTGTTGAAGATGATATCACAAGCTTGAGCGTTGTATTGCAGCATCTTCAATTCTTCCGCATTAGCTTCACGGTTTCGGCTCTCTCCCATCAAAGAAGTCACCTTGCAAGCCAATACAAATAATAGCCCAAATGGCGGGGTTATGTTCGAGAATATGCATTTTCATCTTATGCTTCCAACTAGCAAAATTAGTTCCATCAAAGTAAGGACCTCTACGGTGATAATTTCCCTCGCTAGACGCCATACTCTCCTAGGTTGTGAAACCAAGGCTATGACCACCAAAAGCTATGAAAATCAAAGCAAATGGAGACCAAAGCTCTGATACCACTTGTAGGACCTTGAAGTATGTCTAGAGGGGGGGATGATTAGACTACTTGACCAATTAAAAACTTAACCTTTTCCCAATTTTAGAGTTTGACAGATTTTAGCATCTTTGGACAAGTCAAGCAATCATCACACAAATCAAGTAAGCATGGAAAGAGTATATAGGCAACGGAAATTAAAGCATGCAACTTGCAAGAAAGTAAAGGGAAGGGTTTGGAGGATTCAAACATAGTTGGAGACACGAATGTTTTTGGCATGGTTCCGATAGGTGGTGCTATCGTACATCCACGTTGATGGAGACTTAAACCCACGAAGGGTAACGGTTCCGCGAGTCCATGGAGGGCTCCACCCACGAAGGGTCCACGAAGAAGCAACCTTGTCTATCCCACTATGGCTGTCGCCCACGAAGGACTTGCCTCACTAGCGGTAGATCTTCACGAAGTAGGTGATCTCCTTGCCCTTACAAACTCCTTGGTTCAACTCCACAATCTTTGACGGAGGCTCCCAAGTGACACCTAGCCAATCTAGGAGACACCACTCTCCAAGAAGTAATAAATGGTGAGTTGATGATGAACTCCTTGCTCTTGTGCTTCAAATGATAGTCTCCCCAACACTCAACTCTCTCTCATAGGATTTGGATCTGGTGGAAAGAAGATTTGAGTGGAAAGCAACTTGGGGAAGGATAGAGATCAAGATTCATATGGTAGGAATGGAATATCTTGGCCTCAACACATGAGTAGGTGGTTCTCTCTCAGAACTGGTAAGTTGGAAGTGTAGGTTTGTTCTGATGGCTCTCTCCACGAATGAAGAGGAGGTGGAGGGGTATATATAGCCTCCACACAAAATCTAACCGTTACACACAATTTAGCAATCTCGGTGGGACCGAATCAATAAACTCGGTCAGACCGATTTAGTAAACCTAGTGACCGTTAGGATTTTTGGTGGGACCGACATGCAACTCGGTGAGACCGATATGGTTAGGGTTAGGGCATAACGTAATCTCGGTGAGACCGATTACACAAACTCAGTAGGACCGATTTTGGTAATTAGCTAACTAGAGAGTTGGTCAGGTAAACTCGGTGGGACCGATTTGCTCTTTTCGGTGAGACCGAAATGTTACAAAAGGGAAACAGAGAGTTTACATTGCAATCTCGGTGGGATCGATCGCTCACTTCAGTTAGACTGAAACGTTACGAAGGGAAACAGAGAGATTACAATCCCATCTCGGTGAGACCGAGATCCCTATCGGTGAGACCGATTTGCCTAGGGTTTGTGGCAGTGGCTATGACATCTGAACTCGGTGGCGCCGGATAGAAAGAATCGGTGAGATCGATTTTGGCTTTAGGTTTAGGTCATATGTGGATGTGAGAAAATAGTTGAGGGTTTTGGAGCATATCACTAAGCACATGAAGCAAGAGGCTCATTAATCAACACCTCATCCCTCCTTGATAGTATTGGCTTTTCCTACAGACTCAATGTGATCTTGGATCACTGAAATATAAAATGAAGAGTCTTGAGCTTTTGAGCTTGAGCCAATCCTTTCTCCTTGATAAGGGATCACTTTCATCATCCATGCCATGCCATTCATTGAGCTTTCCTGAAATATATGTCTTGGAATAGCATTAGCTCAATGAGCTATATGTTCTTATGAATTACCAAAACCACCTAGGGATAGTTGCACTTTCAGTCTCCTTGAGCTGGACAGGGTCGGGGCACGATTTACCTGGACCAATAGATAGGTTGCCCCGATCCTTAGTGTGCTGGACCATGTGTTTGTTTCCCCCGACTTGGAACTCTGGTTCCCTTTGGCCTCTCTCCAAGCGATCACACGCATCGGGTCCGATCATGCCCCCCTTCTCTTATCGTCTAGGGATGAGAGACCTTGTCCACCTCCGCGGTTCTGTTTTGAGGTTTTCTGGCTCCGGCAGCCAGGCTTTGTGTCTGCCATCTAGGCTCACTGGGTCTCGGCGCGGGCCGAGCCCCATAGGCAGATGTCAATCCTGGACGAGTGGCATCATCTGTCCAAGCACTCCAGGCAGTTCATGAAAAGTTGGGGTGCTAATATAGGGCGGGATCTTCGAGTCCAGAAGGCCTCCCTCCTCGAGGAGATCCGGGCCCTGGACCTCCGTGCAGACACTGCCGGGATTTCCGCGGAGGAATGGGTTGATAGGTACAATTTGGAAGACTCTCTCATGGAGATCTACTCCAAGGAGGAGGAATTCTGGCGTCGACGCGGCTCTATGAAATGGGTGCTGTTTGGGGATGCCAACACTGCTTACTTCCAGGCCATCGCTAATGGTCGTAGGCGATGCTGCTCCATTCCCCTCTTATGGGAGGGGGGGGGCAGCTGTTCCAGGACCCCCAGGCAATCCGCTTGGTGGTCGACGACTTTTATAAGTCGCTATTTCAGGGGCGCCGTCGGAATGGTATCGCCCTTGCTGACCATATTTGGTCGCCCAAACAACAGATCTCCCCGGAAGAAAATGCAACCTTCCTCGCCCCATTTGATGCAGCGGAAGTTGAGGCCTTTGTCAAAGCCATGAATCCGGCCTCGGCACCAGGCCCCGATGGATTACTTGTCCGTTTTTCAGGCTTTTTGGCCAATGGTGAAAGAACATGTGGTGGCCCCGTGTATGGTTTTGGTAATTGATGACAATCTCTATGGACTAATGGTTGTCTTGAGTTATATTTGAAGGATTTGTCCATAGGCTTTTATTGAAGTCCATGTGTTGGTTTCAAGGAGTTTATGAGTTGACCAAGGTGCTATTAAGGAATTATCCAAAGATTGGTCATGTGAGTGTTGAGCTTATTGCAAGCATGTCTTGGAGAAGAATATTGTGTGATCATTCATGTTTAACTTCAAGAAATCATCCAAATGAAGAGCGTTGGAAAGATTCAAGGTTGATCAAGACTAAGTCAAGAGTGAATCAAGTTGATCAACTCAAAAAAACGTAGAAGATGTACCAAGAGGGATCAAGTGATCCCATGGTATGGTAAGCATTATCCATTGTGCTTTGCGTACTAACCCATGGTCTATGTGAGAGTTCTATGTGGGGTTAGGTACGTGTTCATGGGCATGCATTAAGAGGAAGATATCACTCAACCCATGGAGAGGATGACATCAAGTGGTGATCTCATCAAGATTGCCGTGTGCAAGTTCAAGTGGAGCATCACGAAGAGATCAAGTGCTTGAAGCTTGCCGTCCATTATGGTATCAACGGACTTGTGAAGATGTTCCAAAGAGTGGCTCACCCATAGTGGAGTATGGGGGAGCAATCAACTAGTCTTCATCGAGCGAACGCAATCAAGAAAGGTGGTCCAACTTGAGGGAGTCAAGATCATCATCATCTAGCTCAAGTGGACTTCGTTCAAGGCAAAGGTTTGCCCTTGATAGGTTTTATATTTTACCAGTCTCATGGTGATAGTTTGGAGATCGGGTTATAGGATCGATGGTCGTACTATCAAGGGGGGCTCTCAAGTGAGTAGCTTGATCGTATCATTCGTCGAGAGCTCAAACCTTTGCATCCTTGCATCATATTTCTTGATTCATATTTGTATTTTATTTTGAGGTTTAGAGCTTGTGGTTATCCTCATGACAAGCTCTAGTACCTCGAAAACAGATTTCATATGCCTCTTCTATTGCATTTTCGTGTTGGAGGTTTTACCGGTCTTATTCGAGGAAGAGTTCTCACCATTATCTCTTGGGCCTTTTCTAATTTTCTTCTTATTGATATTTCTTTCAATATTGTGTTATCCCTTGTCGCTAGCTTTCCAACAAACTTGGTTTCATCGAATTCGGAGTCCGCTTGCAAAAGTTGTGGCAGTTTTGGTGTTCTAAAAAGGCTGCAGCGGTACTACCGCAGACAGGAGCTGATGTAATTTCTACTACTGCTCCAGAGTGGTACTACCGCGGCTACTATAGCGGTAGTACTGCTCCGGACCAAAAAACTCGTCATAGGTCCAGTGGTGGTAGGCACAGATGTATTTTTTTAGTACCGCTCGCAAGTAGTAGTACCGCTACCCTTTGCGGTAGTACTGCGATCCCTAGCGGTAGTACCGTGAGGACGAGCGGTAGTACCGCTCTGGAGGTTCTACTGGCCTTTTGCCTCCTCACGTTTGTTTTTCAAAGGAGTTCTTCCGCCCTAGCGGTAGTACCGCTCCTTGGAGCGGTAGTACCGCTCTGTGCGGGCTGTGAGGATAACGGTTGGATTTTTTCCTCACCTATAAAAGGGGGTCTTCTTCCCCAGTGGTCCCGATCTCTTGAGCTCGTGTTCTTCCCCCATTGTTGACCTTCTTCGAGCTTGATATATCTCAATCCCTCCATGGATTCTTGCTAGTTTTGGGGGGAAAAGAGAGAGGAGATCCAGATCCACATTTCCACCAATCACTTTCTCCTCTTTGTGAGGGGAACCCCTTGGATCTAGATCTTGGAGTTCTTGGTGTTCTCCTTCTTGTTCTTCCTCTCATTTTCCTCCCTAGCATTAGTTTCTTCGGTGGGATTTGGGAGAGAAGGACTTGGGCACTCCGTGTGCCCTTTCCATTGCATTTGGTGCATCAGTTTGAGTTCTCCACGGTGGTACGTGGAAGTTACAAGTTGAGAAGCTTATTACTCTTGGGTGCTTGGTACCCTTGAGCTTGTTCCTCTTGGGTGCTTGGGCGCCCTAGACGGTTGGTGGTGTTCGGAGCTCAATCATTGTGGTGTAAAGCTCTGGGCAAGCATCGGGGTCTTCAATTAGGTTGGGGAGATCGCCCCGAGCAATTTAACGGGTACCGGTGATCGCCCCCAAGGGTTGCCAAAGTGTACGGGTTCGGTGACCGTCCCCAAGGGTTGCCATTTGTACGGGTTCGGTGACCGCCCTCAAGGGTTCCTTAGTGGAATCACGACATCTTGCATTGTGCGAGGGCATGAGGAGATTACGGTGGCCCTAGTGGCTTCTTGGGGAGCATTGTGCCTCCACACCGCTCCAAACGGAGATTAGCATCCGCAAGGGTGTGAACTTCGGGATACATCATCGTCTCCGCGTGCCTCGGTTATCTCTTACCCGAGCCCTTTGCTTATGCACTTTACTTTGTGATAGCCATATTGTTTCTTGTCATATATCTTGCCATCTCTTAGTAGTTTATCTTGCTTAGCATAAGTTGTTGATGCACATAGGTGAGCCTAGTTGTTGTAGGTTTTGTGCTTGACAAATTAACCGTTAGGTTAATTCCTCATTTGTTCAAGAATAAACCGTAATTATTTTAAAAGCGCCTATTCACCCCACCCCCCCTCTAGACGACATCCACGATCTTACAATTGGTATCAGAGCATTGTCTCTCTTTATTAGGCTTCTCTGACACTCTTAGTTTCGATGGCACAAATTTTGAAGTTTGGGTAATTCACATGCTTAATCTTTTTAGGGTCATGGACCCAAATTTAGAGCGAATTGTAGATATGGGTTTTTCTCCTCCAAAGGATCCCCAAAGATTATCTTTAGAGGATGAGAAAAACTCTTATCTTAATGCTCAAGCTTCTAATGTGCTTTTCGATGCTTTGAGAAATGTAGTTATATTTCAACTCATGCCGTTTCGGGATGCTCATGAGTTGTGGATGAAGCTTCAAGATAAATATGGTGTGTCCAAGATTGTGGGGATGATTGTTCTCCCTCCACCTCGAGCCGTATAGTCTTCTCAACTTTTTCTACTTCACCTACATGTGGTTTTCCACAAGGTAATGATATCTATCTATAGTCTATATCTATCTATCTATCTATAGCCTATATAGCTATATTAATTCTTGACTCCCCAAAAATTTCCACGTTAATCAGATTTTATGAGCAGTTAATCTGGTGGGACCAAATTATTACGGCGTAGATCTACCCATATAATTAACAGCGAAACTTTCCTCAATTCTGACAAAAAAATCGTCAAAGCCCATACTGGTGACACGATCCTAATCCACCATTGCATCCTCCTCTAACTAACAAATCTATTTTTCCTAAAAAATACTAACCGAATATCTATCTCTCCCGAAGAGAGAAACAATCTCTATCTACTTCTCTACTCCATGGACTCTTCCATGGAAAGCAAACCCATTCACGTACGCTTCTTCCTCTTCTACATGATCTCTCTCTCTAGAGCTCTACTCCACGGCCTCTTCCATGGAAAAACATCCCCGCTTATTTCTCTTCTACGTGATCTCTCTCTCTCTCCCCCTCTCTCCGCCATGGAAAAACTAATCTATAGCATCTCTCAAGATGAACAAAGTAAGTTTGGGATGTACGGGGTGTGCTGCTCAAGGAGATTAATAGACCAAACAAATTTCCTCATCAGGATCAAAATTTCTTTCTTGCGATTACACGTGAATCTGTTGTTAATTTTTTCTGTGAATTTGAGTCTCTCCCCTACATCTCCTCTTTATGTCTCCATGCCACGCCGTTGTCGAACTAAATTAGAATTGGTTGTATGTGTGAGCTGCTGCCGCTGCAAGCAATGCATCCTTCTCGGCCTCTTCTCTCTCCCACCCTCTAATATGGGATTCATTTTTCCCAGATGAGCACATTGTGTTTGCAAAGGTTACGTTCCGGCCAGATAGATTGAGAAAGTGCAGGTTTGATCGGGAGGTTAGGTATATGCATGTTCAGGTCAATCGCATTGCCAACTTCTACCTGTGCATGTCGCCAGATGAGCTGTGTGCTAGCTACGTGTTGGATTGGGTTTGGAAGAAATCAAGGAGCGAGCCAGCCTGCTGGGCCGCTGCTCATGGGCGACACTGCAGGTCAGTACAACCATGTTCTTTCAGTTAAAGCTTTGGATTTCATAGCCGCTTCTCTAGAAGCTAAACTGCAGGTACGAATCTTCCAAAATTTATGTTCTTCTATTTTCTTCATTTGTCTATCTGTCCATCTGGTGGGACTTTATAATAACTGCTGGGATTAATCTATTACTTTGCTATACTAATCTGTATTACACACATTTATTCTAAAGGTATCCATCCGATTGATCTATGGCACTGGGAATTTGAGTTGCGTCCAATGCATCTAGGGATTGGTGGGCAGGGGAGGTTGCGATGAGCTGCAAGGAGAAGATGTTCTTGACAAACATGGCGGCGAGGGCGCCTGAGTTGGACTGGTAGGTGTCGTTGGCCGTTTAGTTTTTAGTTTTCGCATTACAACCGAGCTTCACTGTGTTCTATTCTTGATGATTTTCCTTACAAATCATTGGTATGCACTAAAACATTTTTGTTGTAATTGATGGTTTGAAATTTTTACCAGTCTGATTATATGTAGACTATTTTCTAAAATGAGTTTGGACATGGAGTCAATGATGATCTGTAACGCTCTATGGACTACATTATATTTTTTTCATGTGCCATGTATATTGTTCGCATATGCAGTTTCTTTTTCAACTGTAGACATGGGTGAGTTTGATCGTAAGTGAATGGATTGGTTAGTCTCTCTTATCAGAAGTGCTGATTTTGTTTGTTTATTTAGCACACGCAAGGTTATTTGGGACAATATTCATGCCCTGCATCTCATACATAAATCATGAATACAAAGAATCTGCGACAAGTCACTCAGATCTATATATCAATCTAGCTTTTGTCACACGGAGAAAATTATCAACCAACGGGCTCATTTGTCTACTTATTTCACGGACCACAGTTCACCAGGGGTACCAATTAACTTGCATGTAAATGTTTTTTTTCTAATCTAATTTTTATGTTCCTGCATGATGAACTTTTGGGTATTGTATGTGTGTCATTTTACAAAAAAGAAGAGTAATAGCATGTATGTCCATGGAGATCAATAAATGACAGAGTTCACAGCCGATTGCCTGCGCTGCTTCTTCTCATCACTATGTACACCAACAGCAGCATGCAATGACACATGCATTAGGTATCACAGATGCAAATCTTCAGGGCCGTGGATAATTATGTTGGGCAAATGCTACTCCAAATATCAATTTATTATTCTAACAATATTCATGGTAGTACTATCACCTTTTAATAATTTTATTAGCTCATGTCGTCATATTGTTTTGCATTACGAGAGTCATTGCGCTGAGACTCAATTAGAGATAGACGTATTTTATTTCTTAGATTTTTTTTGTTGTTCTAAAAATGATTGACATTTGAAATGCAAGAGAGCAAAATAACTCATTCTCTGCACTATGTTTCACAAAATTATCAAAATTAATATATCACAAGTTTGACACGGAAAAAGCATACTGGCACGAACAGGATGTAGACCTAATCAACATGAAATTAGTAAGTAAGAATTAGCTATAATAATATCATAAATTTGTGCAAAAATAACCTTCTATTCCATAATCACTTCCAACCTTAACCGAATCATGTGGAGTGTCATAAAATAAAAAATAAAAAATTCTTGACATCCACATATATTAGAATGATAAAGATTTTTATAATATATCTATCAAATGCAGTTATGGAATTTAAGGTTTTTTAGCATCTAAATATTTGTTCCTTCTTCACTATTCTTTCATTAATTATTTTTTCACAATATATATTTTGCAGTCAAAGGGAGGATATCAAGATTGATGTAGTTCCAGTTCATACTGTGGTATGCAATTCAATTTTTTTACGATGTTCATGTCATTTAACGTCATAGTTTCTTGATTTAGAGTTAATTTCATTCCATGAATAAACCTACATGCAAACCAAAATATAATGGATGTGCACATGAATTTATCAACGAGGGAACAAGGTACTCTAAGCTTACTAAGACAACTCTGAAAAGAAAGTAACAAACCTACACTAAAATAGTTACTGATTACTAAATCGACTATACAATGTATAGGCATGGAATCCCAACAAAAGTAGGATAAAACATGCACTAAAATAATATGAAAGAACTCTGAATGTATATGTTTGTTTAAATCATATTAATACTAAATTTTCAATTTTAAAATTATTATTATCTATATAATGTATAGGCATGCAAGCCCTACAAAATTTGGATAATATAAGGACAGAAATAGTATGAAATCACACTAAAATAAAACAAAATGTATATGAAAATTATATTGATAGCAAAATTTCAAACTTCAAATTATAATCGGTTCGATGTGCTTTGGACACTAAACAAGATCCAAAATTGACAAAGATTGTATTAAAATATATATCATTGAAACAAAACTAGGCCGTGCGAATGCACGGGTTGACGACTAGTGGTGAGTAGTGTTTGTCATTGCAATGATGATAGTATGCTTATTGTGGATGATCCTTCATCACTATATTATTGCAATGCTCCTTCTTTGGGCTTTAACACTTCGAGCACTCCAAATGTTTCACATGCTTGTGTTGATAGTCCTTGCATATCATGTAGAAATTGCTTGACTAAATCTCATGATGATATGCTTGCTATGTCTTGTTGCCATGATAAAAATGCATATATTTCCTCGAATTGTTGTGCTAACAATGTAGAGGAAACCGAACACTCCATGGAACAAGATGTGGTGTTTAATGGTGCCTCAAGGGATCCTACATCATCATCTATTGCTTTTTGCCTTATGGCTAAGGCGTCAGAGGTATCTCCTACTTTGTACCCCAATATGTCTCTTGATGATGATGTCGATGCTAATGATGATGAGGATAATGATGAAGAGAATGATAATGTTGCCTCCTTAAAAACTAAGGGGGAAATGATTTTTAAAGCTCTTCGTAAAAATAAAATTGCTCGTTCCAACTTCATAGAAATAATGTCCATTGCCATTGATGGCAAGAAATACATTGAGGAGTTGGAATCTCATTTAGAGGAGCATGAGGTCACCATTGAGAAAATGGAAGCTCATGAGCGTGATTATGCAAATGAGATCGCGGAGCTATCTCAAGCTCTTGAACATGAACAAACCACCTCCAAATCTCTTGAGGAGACTTTTGCTCTAGAATTATCTAGAGTGAGGGAATCTCATGATAGAGCTCTTGAGGTGGCCAATGATTTCAAAATTAAAAATGCTAAGCTTGAAGTTTCTCATGCTAGACTCCTTGAGGATTTTGAGCACCTCGAAAATGGCTCAAGGGTCATCAAGGGTGAGCTCATCAAACTCACCGAGTCTCATGCCCAACTTGAAGCTTCTTATTTAAAAGAGCTTGCCAAGTTGTCGTCTCCTATTATTGTAAATGATGATGCTTGTGCTACTAACTCTATTACTTGTGAAGCATCCATTTTGAAGGAGAATGTTGAGCTACGGGCTCAACTTGAGGTGCTATCTAGCAATTATGAGAAATTGGAAGAAAGTCATGAAAAACTCTCAAGCTCTCATGATGATCTTCTAGTATCCCATAATGTGCTAAAGATAGCTCATGAGGCCCTGATTGCTAAGGTAACATCTAGTGAGCCTCATGTGGATACTAGCACTACTTCTAGTCAAAATAATATATTGTCATGTGCTAGTCCTTGTAATTCATCTACTCACAATGTTGGTACATCTTGTGATGATTTGCTTTCCTTGCCTTGTTGCTCTAATGATGAAGCTTATACTTCCTCTCACTATAAAAAAAATACACTTCCGTGATGATACGTGTTTGTCACAGTAGGTCACGCTTTTTGTCATGCATGTACATCCATGATGATTTTATGACAGAATCAAGATAGTCATACCTGTGCTGTCGTAGAAGTGCTCCATGACATTACCAAAATTATCATCACGGAAGTGTCCACTTCCATGACGATAAATCGCGCGTCACAGAAGTGCTTCCGTCAAGGGTGACCGACACGTGGCATCCACCATAACGGAACACCGTTAAGCTATCGGGCCGGGTTTTGGATCCGATAACCCGTTAACAGCCCCAATCAATGGGGATTTTCCACGTGTAAAATCATCATTGGCTGGAGGAGACACGTGTCAGGTCCGCGTTGGCACAGGTGTCACTCATCCAATGGGCGAGGCGCACCTATAATATATTGACACGTGGACCAGCCCATCAAGTTTAAATGGGCCGGCCCAACTAAAGGCCCACAAGATTTTGCGGACCATAATGGGCCAGCCCAGCTAAAGGCCCACAAGATTTTGCAGACCATAATGGGCTGGCCCAGCTAAAGGCCCACAAGATTTTGCGGGCCATAATGGGCCGGCCCAGGTAAAGGCCCACAAGATTTTTGTGTGCCATAATGGGCCGGCCCAGGTAAAGGCCCACAAGATTCTTGCGGATCATAATGGGCCAGCCCAGCTAAAGGCCCACGAGATTTCGCCGACATTAATGGGTCGGCCCAGCTATAGGCCCGCAAGATTTTGAGGACCCTAGTAGCCCGGCCCATTAACTGGCTGCCATGTTTTGGGCCAAATGTCGGCCCATATTTGATCCGGTCCATTAATGGCCTGCCACGTTCCGGGCCTAATAATGGCCCATATGAGATCCGGCCCGTTAAAAGCCTACCACGTTCTGGGCCAAATTACGGCCCAGATCAGATCCGGCCCTTTAAGAGGCCTTGGGCTAAATTATGGCCCATATCAGATTCGGCCCATCAACTAGCGCTATGCTTTTGGGCCCACTTGCTAAAGGCCCATTTAGTAATTCGGCCTATTAAGGGCCTGTTTAACATTTCGGCCCTATATTAATTTCGGCCTATTAAAACCCCGTCATATAGTTGGGCCTAACTACGGCTTGGTTTGCATCCGGCCTGCTCGCAGCTGATATCTGATTGGGCCAAACAAGGACTGAGACAATTTTGGCCTGTTAAAAGCCCGTGATTTGATTCGCGCAATCATGGGCCGGGGTCCATTTCGAGCTGCTGCCGGCCCGTGAGCTGTTCGGCACGTTTCAGGCCCAACCTACTTCTCAGCCTCCTAAAAGCCCATTGAGTTTTCTTGCGAAAAGAGGGCCGGGGGTTACTCGGCCTATTAATGGCCCGAATCTACTAGTGGGCCAGTTTACTTTTGTCCTTTTAACGAACCAAGATGACGGGGCCCATGATGTGGATCATACATCGTGATTGCATGACGGCCCGATTATGTACCGTAATTTTACGGTTTGGCTGGTTTACTGCGAAGACAAGATATATATACAGTAAAATAACCGCAGCATCGTGAATAAGAAAAAACCTAGACTATATAATAAAGAAATTATGGCATATTACATCCACTGGGCATCAAAGTTCGCAACTATGATAATAAATCACAAGCAGACATCAGATTACATACACTGGGCATCAAAGATCGCCACCAGTGCAAATAAACACGTCGACAAAATAATATACAAAAACCGACAACACTTCAATAGAGTTCAAGAAAGGTTAGCCCTACTGGGGAGCTGCAGCGCAAGCAGCTGAGCAAGATGATGAGACTGCGCTTGTTCAATACTTATATCTTCCTCACTCTGAAAGATAAACAAGCAGACAGATGACAAGTTTTGCACATAAAAGTATTAGTGCTGACAATTGATCACATTTCTTACTGACGAATAAAGTGACGCAGTTTAAAATTACATTAACACAATATGGTATTGTTCAGGTCAAGACATGGCAGGAAATGACATTGTGAAGGAGTTGGCAGCTTCACGACACCACTGGATTACAGATCAAGAACTCATAAGTATCAATGGTTAGTGTGCTATCAATTTATCCCATTTTAGATTGGCAAATAAAGAGATTATTTAAATAATAGTAGAATGATATGACATTGTTCATAGTTAAGACATTGCAGAATATGACATTGTGCTGTAGTGGGTAGGTTCACCACACCACTGGATTACGGATGAAGAACAGAAGCATACATGCAGTGCAAAAGAAGATCACTTGCTCTGTATAGTTTAATTTACATGGTATGAAGAAGGAACTTGGTTGTACAACTGAAAACTTAAATTGAGAAGGACAAACTTTTGTTTATGAACTCCATAATAAACTTTAAACATGCAATTTGATGCAAACACCAATAATAAACAGCTGTTGCAGTCATGCCTAACCAAATATATACAACAAAGTTTGAAGGCTTGAGAAGGACAAACTTACATTATTGGTGAAGACAAGCTCTAGAAAGGCCTTGTCCATGCTGATGGGGGGGGGGGGCAATTCAAGAAGTTTACCACAGAATCTTCTTCATAAGCATTGCCTTTATTCTACATTTTGTTAAGAGTAAATATAGATGTGATAATATACAAAAAATGGAGAATATTTAAGATAAGATGAAGAGTGATGCTACATAACCAAGTAGCTATAAATGTAAGTGCAGCGATACAGGCAAAAGGTACAGCCAAGAGCAATGCACAGCTAAACTTCCTCAGTACCAACCTTATGGTAAGAGTAAACATAGATCTGATGTGTAGAAAATGGAGGACAAAGGAAAATAAGCTGCAGAGTGATGGTACATGAACAACTACCTGTCATTATAAGTACACTGATAAAGGACAACATGTACTTACAAGAACAATGCAGAGCTAAAAAAATCATTGGCATTGGATATATTCTGTAACCATTCATACAGATTAGATAATTTGGAGCGAACAATTGATAAGCAAGCTATCATGCATACTGCTGTCACATAATGAACCAGGTATGTATGCAAGTACAATGATACAGGACAACAGGTACTAACAAGAGCAAAGCAGCGGACAACATATTTGCGATATCCTGTCGTTCTTTTCAAACCGGAATTCTTCTTCGAGCAGATTTCCTGCAAAAAAGATCCATAAGGCACATGCGGAAAAGTAGAAGTTCAAATTGTCATGTGATTTCATAGATAGTACCTCATCCTGGGAACGAGACCAGTGCATAACAAGGTTTTCCATTCAATGTCTTCTAAATTTAGCACAGGCGACTTCATCGGAAATTCGTTTATAGACTTGCCATCAAAGTGTGATTTCCTTAGGTAACACCGATACTGCTGCAATGCTTCCTTGAAAAGCACAAGCAAGCTTTGCTCGTCATGACTATCCAGATTGACCCTCGCCTAGTTACAAAAATGTAATGTAAATCATTGATGTGTTCAATCAGCAGAAAACAGGAAAATAATAACCATGAATAATAGCACTTACACGTAAGTTGGACAGGAAGATGTGAAAATGGTGTTTGTCTTCACTATAATCTTCCCATGATGGGAATATATGCACGTAGTCCCTAACAACATTGAAAGCATTGTCTTTTAAACCGGGAATAAACGGAATGGGGTCCCAATCTGCAGGAATTGGCCTTCTCTGCAGTTGGGATAGGTCTTCGGACGGTGGACTTGCTGTACTTTTTGCTGGAGTGGGATTTTTCTGTGGTACGGCTGGTGCTATGGCAAATGAAATCAGTATACCTTTTGCTCGAGTGCAGGTCCTGTGTGGTGGGGCTAGTGGTGTGGCCAGTGAAGTATGGGTACAGTCTGCTGGAGTCGGTCCTACGTTTTGTGTCACTGGTTGTACAGTCAATATAAGTGGGGTGCTGTCTGATTTCTCCGGCACCACCACGTCTTTCAAGGACTTTGCTGGTGCCCCTTCAGGTTCGGCAATCACACTCTTCCTTTTTGATGTCTGATGCACAAGAACAACATTTGAGTGAAAAAACATGGTATGATGACAGATGAAATATGTATTGATAATGGATGGGCATGCCATCTCGACATATATGATGAGTAAACTAAGCAGACGGCGGTGCAACAAAGTAGAAGAAATGTAAGACAACATATGCAAGATACCCGCAATCAATAAAACCTTGCCAAATTAGAACATGCACCTTGATGGGTGAACAGGACAGGCCATCTGCCTTTGACTCCTCGAGGTTAGAATAGTCATTAGGATCATATTTTGCACAAGAATCAACAGGTGGGGAGCGTATGAGTTTCATTGCATCCAGAATGGCACTCAATGCCTTGGTGCCAATTTTGTAAGTCATTGCAGTGTTTAGATTCAAGAGTGGACTGCTGCTAGTGCGACATAAAGCAGCTACACAGATCATAGTGTAGATATAACAGGGAAACCGTAAGCAGCAGAGTAAAATCAGCAAAGTGCAACTTGCTGGAATATATGTGCTAGTACTGTCGGTACGGCTAGAAAGGCTTCGGATACCAGTTCTCTTCAACTGAAGGTGCGGTACTGTTAATATCAGTGTAACTCTCAAAGGCGACACAGCTCCCCGCATTTCCTTGCTATTCTTATAGGATTCAAGTGGGCGGGTCACTACAAATCCTATTCCTATGTTTACAAAATCCTATGAATCTAAGAGGCTCAAAGTGTCCATCACAACCGACTGCATAGATCTCTACACTGCAAATGTCCCTGCTCATCTTCAGTACAAGGAACATACTGTACTACTATCATACTCCCTCCGTTCCAAAATATAAGTCTTGGTAGAGATTTCCACTATGGATCACATACAGATGTATCCAAATACATTTTAGAGTGTAGATTCACTCATTTTGCTCCATATGTAGTCCATGGTGGAATCTATACAAAGACTTGTATTTAGGAATGGAGAGAGTACATATTAAAGAAGAATGGAAGAGGAACATGGTAAAGAAGAGCAAGCAGATTTTGGATAATAAAATGTTGGTTGCGCAGTGCCCACACATGATGAACCAGAGCGCATTAAGAATGCAACTCCCAGTTGTCTCTCGACCATTTCAGGCGGTTGGATGAAGATCCTACGTCTCCTAACCCTTCTTCTTCCTCGTCTCTGATTCTTCCCATATAGAACACCGCACGGGCCGCCGGACAGACCACCAGCCCCCACCGCCTGTGTTCCTCCGCCACCCCCACCCCCACCCCCGCCCCAACCCCCACCTGCGTCGAGTTTTCTTCGCTCGGCAAGGCCCCACAACCACCCGAGCCCCTTCGTTCGCACCGGCGAACTCCGGCGAGGTCTGAAAAATCGACTGACCCAATTTTGAAATTTAGTCTACTGTGATTTAACTAGTATGGAATATAAAAGGGGAAAACCATAAGCATTGGAAGTATAGTGTTAAGCGTTCCATGGCGGATCTGAAGGTGCAAACCGAACAAAGGCAACTTGGCAACCAAGAAAAGAAATCAGAGTAAAGCAGTGGCGATCTATTTTCTTGCTGTGATAAATAAGTTGAGCAGATACGAAAGAGTACCGCCTCTTGTGCGGCGCCGTGTATGCATCTGCTGAGAATTTGACGGTGCTGCGGTAGCGATGGCTGTTGGCAGCGTGGAAGCAGATCTAGGAGGGTAGATGGTGGCGGCGGGGCGTGGTGGACACGATGGTCGTAGGAGCGGCGCCGGCAAGGTGGATGACGGCAGGGATGAAGCGAGAGGATGGGATGCAAGGATCCCGGTCCGAAGCCGTGGATGAGAGAGATCGATCTCTTGTAATGGATGACAGGTTGGGGTATCAGCTCCGGCATGGTGGAGGAGGACGACGGTGGATGGGATGGCGGATGGCGGCGGACGGAGGAGGGTGGGGTGGAGAGGGTGTTTTGGCGCCTACAGAGTACGAATGGGGAAAAGGGAGGTAGAGAGGAAGGGGGGAACCATGTATTCAGGGCACACTTGTCTCAAATGCGAGGAAATTTACAAACTTAGCCCCCATTTCAAATTTATACTACATCGCAGCAATATTAGTCGATTGGGGATAGGACGGTAATCTCGCATACACCGAATATTTGCCGATGAGAGTTTATTTTTGGCGCCCACCGTGTATGAATATGAATCGGGGAGGGAGTCGATTTCGACCGAGGACACACTGTGTTTTGGCGCCCACCGTGTATGAATCCGGGTGAGAGGCGGTTACGTCACATTTGGGTGATATTACAAACCTACCCCTATCGAAACATATAGAAATCCAATAGATAGGCTTTGCGTGGCAGGGATAGGCACTAGTAATTTCCATATCGCAGATTTTGGTTTCGGGCGGTTACTGCAACTTTCCGTGCTTCGTTCAAATTTTGCAGAGTGCACGTTTACCGTGCCAACTCAATTCGAATCCCGTTTGTATTCTATTTTTTCGGGCGGGATCCATTTTCAATTGGAATTACATTCTATATACATCATTTTTTATATATACTTTCAAAAGCACAACAAAGAATTCTGCTCCTTTATATGTATAATATGATTTACAAATACAATGATCTCAAAATCTTAAGGTTGAATTCGGAAAAATTTAACCAAATTATGTTCTACTAAAATGTATGGATCAGTAATATCTACATATTAAATAACATAGATGTGCGTGAATTCATATGACTATGCATGTTTGATAGATCAATTTTGGTTCGAGTATGGATTACATGTATCATCATCTCGAATTCAAATATTTGAATCCCTTTTTTGTTCACTCCTTTCATGCCCATCTCTCTCGCATGCATGCTCCTTCAGGTAGCTATCACTCTCTTTTCTCCAGCTCACCCGCATGCTCACTTCATGTTTCTCCTATCCTCGCAAACATGGTCTCTCGACGTCTCCCTTGAGAAGTGTCACACTCTCCCTATCACTATACATTACACGGTTTTCATTATCTCTCACGTCTCTACTGTTCTCTGGTATCACTCGGTACCTAAGCTTTCTTTTTCACCGCCACACACATAGTCTCCACTCGTCTTTCACTTTGTCTTTCTCTCTATGGGATTCTCTCACACACCCTATATGTCTCTACATATGACTCATACCACTAAAATTACTCTCTCTCCTGTAGACACAACATTTGTTGCGGTCTCCTTTTCGTCTCCATCCCAGACTGACATTATTCATTTGTTTACCGATCAGACAAGCCCCCCCCTCTCTCTCTCTCACACACACACAACTCATGCTTCCACTCCCCTTCCCGACTACCGTCTCTCTCTCTCTCTCACAAAACTCTCGCTTTCGCACCCCGACTCGTATTTCTCTCACAAACATTTATAGACTAGCTAGCCTCTAGATAGGTTTATACACCCGCACACTTGTGCTTCCACTATCGCATACATGTCTCTCTCCCGCTCCTTGTATCTATGTAGATTTTTCTTCCCTTCTTGAGACACGCCCTCTCGATCGTGCACACACACACTATCGCCTCATTTTAAGGTGATACCTGTCGCACACACACTCCTTGTGTCTTTGTCACACATGCACTCCGTCCTCCTCCACACTCTCCCTCTCTCTCACACACACATGGGCTTTTTGCAATAACTAGCAAGATGCCCATGCGTTGCACGGAACATCAAGATGCATTTGTATGAGTAGTTTATCTTGTGGGGGAAAAGGATGAACAAAGGAAGGCCTTATTTGCAAATGTGGAGAGGGGTGTGGGTATATTTTTGCAAAATTGCCATAGTTTCCTTCCTATCCGTCAGATATAGATCGGACGGCCTATATTGCAGGATGGCAGGCACACGATCATCACCGACAATGCTTTTTATAAGAGTAGGGATAAAAAATAGAGTTGGTGATGATGGTGGGCCTGCCATCCTACAATGTAGGTCGTCCGATTTATATCTGATGAATAGGAAAAAAAATATGGCAATTTACCCGCACTCTTCACCACATTTGCAGATAAGGCCTTCCCTCGTTCATCCATTTCTCCCACAAGATCTTGATGTTCCGTGCAGCGCACGGGCATCTTGCTAGTAAGAGTAGAAATTAGACATATACCACTTCTTGAATCTTGAAACCAACAACATTCCTCCCTTATCTCATCAAAACCGCCAAAGGAATATATTTTGAGTGAAACATAACAAATTTTTAGTGATACACGTATTTCAAAACTAGACTTTTTTTCTATCAAATCGGTGAATATGTATTAATCTACTTTGATCGTGTGGGAACGCATTGGCACATTGCTAGTAGTTATTATAATTTTTTGGACACTAGACAAACGATGGAGTACATATACAAAGAGAAGAGGTGCACGCACGCAGTTGGCCTCTCGCTGTCTCACACACATGAGTGTCACGTAAAGGCGACGTTAACAAATAAACCCTAAAACCCTAGGTGCACGATTGCTGCATTCGCGGGTACCGGGTACGTGGTGGAGCACCTTTGTAGGAATAGTCAGCCCGCGTGATAATTCGATCCGTAGGAGTTGATGGTCGGGACCACAGGTGAACGACTTGGAGCACGGTGGCTCACCAGTTGCCACAGATCGAGTAGCCACGTTTAAAATATCATTTTTTAGCAGGGTTAAGAGTTCCGATTTTCAATGGCGCGTTATAAGTAGTAAGTAGTTTTTAGAATGATTGGTATGGAGCGAAAATGGAATTCATAGTACTACCTACCTCCTTGGCTATGGTTGTATGGGTTTATGTTGCGAGATGTTGAACCTGGTAGTTCTAGGGCAAATACTACGGTTTAGATTTAGATGCTGGTTTTTAGTAATGAAAATCGGAAGGGGAAACCCTTCTTTGATTAAAAAAAACTACTACCTGCATTCTGGTTTACTAGTCCCCATCGTACTTTGGGTCAAAGTTTGTCCACGAATTTTACTTGTAAAATGTGAATGGAAAATGAGATTTTGTTATACCCAAACAAAAAAGGACTGGAGGGAGTGATTGCTCTGACACGAACGTGACCTCTCATAGCGTAGGCATTGAACCGGCGCGCCGGCCAAGAGGGCTGCACTCGCTGCAGGCCCGGCTGAGCACGCCTCTCGCCGCGTGCAACCAGCTTAAGACTGCCCCGCCTGCCTTCATTGAATCCGCATGTGTGCCGGCAACACGTCCTTCCGCGAGCCGGCAGGCATTTTAGAACACAAAAAATGACTAAAATATAATTCATTTACGCATGGTCTTGATTTGTTGTGTTCGCACTGGTAGCAGGAACTAGTAGAGGTTTTTCTCTATTTATAACTCTCCTCACATTTTTTTTGGCTTTGAAGTGAATCATGGTTGTGGACATTATGTATGAATGTGCAGATATCTGTGAACATGAGTTTGATGTGGAAGTTGAACTTGGAATGTCGGGCTTGCACGTGAACTATACCATGTCCAATGCTTCATTTGTTATTGTTTGGAAAGTAACTGTTGTTATTACATGACCCGAAAAAATATATTTTGTGCCACATCAGTAGATGCACGGACATCACAACAGGCATGCTGACTGGATAAACATTTGAACCTAGCTATTATGAAGGAAGTTTTGTATTGACAACAGTTTTAGATAGCAGGAGACGCCTAGCCTGCTCTCTGCCTCTGCTAGCTTATTTCTGGCTTCTTCCATCTCTTCTTTGGCTTGGGTAAAGAGAGCATTTGATTGCTCTTTTCGCTTCTTCAGGAACTCAGCTACATTCTCAAGGGCTGCTGCACGCTTTCTTTCAGCCTTTACTAATGCCACAAGGACACGGACAGCTGACGACTCCACCTGGCTTGTGTGTAATGCAACATCATCTGGGAATTTGCACCTTGTGTCTAATCCATCATCATTAGGGAACTGTCACCTTGTGTGTAATCCAGCCTCATTTTGGAAACATGATCTCAAGGTTGACCATACTTCCCTCCTCGCAGGAACTGCATCCTGACATGAAGTTACTTCTTTTTTAGATCAATACTCAGAGCAACCTAGATCCATTTAGTAGAAGCCAGATAAACAGAACTCGGAGAAGTGAATTCAAAAGGAAAAAAGAATATAAAAACAGACTACAAGGTGAGAACACCCACTTCCTACATCAAGCTAAAAATGAAAGCATTAGGACGATCAAGACTCTTCTTATTACACATCGAAGAACACCAGGCTTAAGAGAAACAGAAACTACAACATATACACATGGAAGAACACAAGGCTAAACAAAAGTAATTGAAAGGGTGTTACTTACCAAAGCTCATTTTACAGGTTCGGTGCAGCTCCTCTTTAACTTGCCACGCTCCTTGAAGATGTCCCGAATATCCCGTGTTTGGTCTTCATTGCTAGTAATACTCGCGCATCTTGTGGGCAACATTAAAGCACTCATGTGCCATGTTAGAGCATCTCCAATAGAATCGCAATGCGCGGTGCTTTAAAACAGCATTTACAGTGCTGAGATCGAGAAGTAGAGACTAGAGAGTAGAAGATAGTTCTCAGCATAGATAGATAAAAAAAGATAATTCAACTACTCCTCGTCGTCCGACTCCTCCCCGGTGATGTCCTTCTCTGACGTCTGACTGTAGGCGTGAAGATACCGATCATCGTCGGATTCCCAGGGGGACGCTGCTCCTAGCCTCATGTTGAATTGAGCGTCCTCTTTTCGCCTACGCTTGTCCTCGCGATAGGCGGCTCGCTCCACCCTCCTCTTATCCCTCTCCGCCCTCCTTTGTGCGTAGAACTCGCGCTCGTTGATGATGTCCTGAGGGAAGTATTGGCGCCACAGTGCCATGGCTTCCTCGTCCATCTCGGCAATGCCGAGACGGTGCTCCCGCCTCTGGTTGTCGTGATGATCCTCGTCGGTACTAAGCCGCGGCAGAGACGCGAGCTCCTGCGCCCGCTCCTGCGTCAACATGTTGGGGAAGTTCAATGTTCTATGAGGCCACCGGAGGCACCATGCCGCCACATCATACGCACGGGCGGCCTCGTTGGCGGTGTCGAAATTGCTGAGGCTGAGGCGCATCCTGTGGAACCGGATCTTGGAAGAGAAGCCGCCAGAGGGGCGGCGCGAACGCCGTGGTATCCCCAAGTTTCCCGGCGACGCGGAGGCATGGTGGCGCAGCGGCGGCGAGGCGAGAAAGAGCGGGGAGAGAGCGGTGACAAGGCACAGAGCGGTGGGAGGGCGTTGGATTTTATAAAGCGCGCTGGACGCTGCGCGCCAAAACTAGTGCATGCCCGGCCGCTTTTTCCCGCCTGCGCGCGATCCTTTCCCGATGTCTCTGCTATCTCTACTCTCTTCTCTACTGTTATATTTATTTAATATTTAATATTTAATATTTATCTCTACTTCTCTACTGTCTACTTTTTTTTCCTCTATACTCTTTTTTTCTTATAAAAAAACAGAATTGGTGATGATGGTGTGTCTGCCATCCTACAATATAGGTCGTCCGATTTATATCTGACAGATAGGAAGGAAACAAATGGGAATTTTGCAAAAAGATACACATACCCCTCTCCAGATTTGCAAATAAGGCCTTCCCTCGTTCATCCTTTTCTCCCACAAGATAAACTACTCATACAAATGCATCTTGATGCGTGCAACGCATGGGCATCTTGCTAGTTCTAAAAAACTTTCCATCATTTGCCACAATACTGGTTGCAGATGAAAAACCTACCCAAGCACAACGCGATACAGGAGCGACGCACAATTACAAGCTGATATTCTGTTGGACAATGGAGGCTATAACCAATTACTTTTACGGGAACAATAGCACCCAGGAAATTTGAAGGGTAGGTATGAACAAAATTGGAACTGCACCTGTACTGGTAAGTGATTCAATACACACATTACCAATCGAGGAGGAGAACGATGGTCGCGGCGGCCTCTGCGAGTCATGGTCGGCAACGGGAGTCAGTTCATTGTCCATGACGATGGTACTTCTGCGCTTGGCATCGGCTTCTGGGAAGCAGATTCGAGACCGTGGAAGACGATGCCGAGGAAGAGGATCCGTGTACGACGACAACGGTGGACCGGCTCTGGTGCGGCGTACGAGGTCATCAATGAGGTAGATGCACTGCGGTGGACGAGTGCGCCGATGTAAAGGGGAGGAGCACGAAGGCTGCGGTGCCGTGGAGAAGTCTATTTTGCGGTGGGGATAGAAAATGGGGAGTATTCAGGTGTACTACTCTGGGTGCCGGGGTGGGGTTGGCTGGGTAGGGTGAACCTGAAGTTATGAAAACAGCCCCCTACCAAGCGTCATCCGTAGGCCTATTCCGAAGGCTATGATGGTAACTTCCCACTGCTCGAATCAGGGTCGCAGGAGATTTTCCCACCGACCTCAAAATTTTGTGACACTGAACTCCCCGTGTGGCGTGTTGAGTGATTCAGCTAAGCAACTAGCGAGTAGTAGTAGTAAACTCTGCATATTAGGTTTGACCAAAGTCAAACTACCTATAGTTTGACCAAGTTTATAGAAAAATATAAACATTTACCATAACAAATATGAATGATGTGAAAGTACATTCAATAATGAATCTAATGGTATTTATTTTTTATTGTATATGTTAATATTTTTTGTTATAAGCTTTCTGAGAGTTTACAAAACTTGACTTTGACCAATGCTAATATGCGGACTTAAATAAAAACGGAGGGAGTACACATTTGTTTTCTTAGTTTGTAGTGAACTAATCATTTGTTGAAATTGTGAAATAAATATATTAGGCTATTGACTTCGAATGTAATGGTCTATACAATTCAATAGTTACAATCATTATCGAATCCCAAGATGTATACAAGGTCTATAGTACTTCACAACATGCTCAAACTCACACAATCCCAGTCAAATGAGAATCTAAATGCATTTCATAGTTATTACTTTGTAGGATGCAACAAAACCAACCATAGCTCTACATCAGCCATTATAGAAGCAATATTTTGACATACTCAATGTGTGAATGAAACATGCAGAGAGAGCTTTTGAAAGATGGTGTAGATAGGGCGGGAAAGATTGTATGTATGTGGACTAGAGAGTAGGAGACAAACCTAACGAGATAGAGAGAGATAGAGAGAGAAAGAGAGAGGAAAAAGTTAGGTCTGTGAGAAAGATGGAGACATGTAATATACGTGAGATGCGTGTGCATCTGGATTCTGTATACGTGGAAGGAGAAGAGACAACATGTTTGATGAGAGAGCTGGAAAACATGGACGAGAGGGGAAGGATCTCGTGGGTTGAGGGATTGATAATTTTGTGCGGGGGAGAGAGGGATTGGTAATTTTGTGCGAGAGAGAGAGGGTGGGGGGAGGAGTCAGTCAGCCGTCATCACATCACCCTCCTTCCAAATGGCCCCGCATTCTCTAGCGCGATGTGGTCGCCGTCTTCAATCTGCTCGATTCCCTCTTTGAAGATTGAGGTGTTGTGCATGTTGGGGTGCAAAGAAGCACAAGCGAGAGTGGTCGCCGTATAACCTTGGATGGGGATGAATTGTGTGCTCGGGGGAGGGTGTGTGTGTGTGTTGTGCTGTGTGTGTCTCTCTCTCTCTCTCTCTCTCTGTGTGTGTGTGTGTGTCAGATATTGAGAGAAAACAAACCTAAGGAGAGAAATGGGTATTTACGAAGAGATAGTGCGGGCCTTGAGGTGGGCAGTGGCCGGGTGAGGGTGTCAAAATGTGCGCGTTGATGCATATGTTGCATGCGATCGTGCGAGGGACGGACGAATCGAGAGAGATGGTTTTTGTGTTACGGATGCTCCTCTCTCTCTCTCTCTGTCTCTCTCTCTGTCTCTCTCTCTCTCTCTCTCTTTCACACACACACACAAGTAAACTAGAAGGCCGTTCTCTCATATATACACATTGTATCGGCATCTGTCTATGTCTCACTCATGCATGATCATTTGCACATTCACACCTCTCTATGTCTGTATCACACGCACACCGTCTCCACATTGCCCTTCCGCCACAACACACATATGGACACATACACACGTTCTCTCTTAGTCACACACAAAAAATCAGTATTAAAAAAACTAGGGCGCACCTAAAACGCCCAAATCCAAATAAACACGAACTGGAGCTAAATTCAAATATATGGAAATATTGCAGCGTCAAGAACTTTTCCAGGAAAAAAGGTTGAGTAATATTCGGGGATTGTTTTCACACACACAAAAAGGTTCGGTGGATGTCCTTCGTGCGCGACACGATGACGCACCGTTCGATTGACCGCGCGGCGGCGGTTCACGCGCTTGCACAGGATTCCGTATCGTGGCTGTGGTACTAACTAATAAAAGCGCTGCCTAAGTCTAATGTTTACGTGTACTAGAATGGTTTTCTTTTAAGTTTGACCAACCCTATATAAAACTAAAGTAAGCTCCCACATGCTCACTCATCAATATGTCACCGCCGCCGTTGCGCATGCCGGCGCCCGCCTGCTCTGGCCAACAATTTCTCGCCCATCACCGCCGTGTCGCCGCCATCCATGTGCCATGAAGCCGGAGGCTTGCCCGCTCACATCGTCTACAGTCGCTCCTCGCGATGCCGTCGTGCTGCCAAGCACGCGAGCAGCTGGTGGAGCCACGTCTATGCACACAGCGTACAAAGAGGAGGACGAGCACGTGCTCCAGCATACCGGCGAGGAGGAACTAGCGTGTCATTGTTGTCTCCGCCCGCGTGGAGGAGGCGCGCATGGTGGCTGTCGCGACGGAAGCCAGTCGCGCACGCGTCGAGCCCGCAAAACGGGTGCGGACGTGGAATCTACCTTCGAGACCTTGAATGCCACGTGGATCCTGCAATCTGAAGGAGCAATTTGGGTCAGTCGACTCTTGTGAGCCGTTTGATGCAACATGGATGGCTAGAAGGGCTTCTTCCACCTCTTCTGCCGTCTTCTTCCTTTTCTCCATCGAACTTCTTTCACAAATTGACTGACCCAAATTATACTACTAGTAGGAACATATTAAGTACAGTAGGAACACGAAGATACGAGCAGTAGTACTAACTGCAAGAAGAACAGTAGTAAGACATAGTACTAGTACTACTGTACGTACTAAAGAGTTCAAATAACGAGAAAGAACATAAACATAGTTCTGCTGGGGCCTCAGCACAACACACCCTTGAAAATAAACTAAGCAACTAGTCCGCTTGACATTGCAGTAGAACAAGCATGAGCGACGGCGCTGCCACCTACTCGGAGTCCGAGTCCATGTCCTCGACTTCGTCCTCGTCCCTCTTCCTCTTCCTCTTCGCCGACGCTTCTTTGCCTGAACCGGACACTGGGCTCTGCTTCTTCATCCAACCCTTGTATATATTTAAACAAAGGTAAGCATCCATTGTTGCGTACAGGATGTGATCTTCATCTAATGTCTTCGACTCCCATGCATGATGAAACTCGTGATGAGGTTTCTTCAGTTTAGCGTACGAAGGATCAATCATGGCTGCTACCAGGGTCAGCATTGAAGGTTGAGAGGAGGACACCAGGCTTGCCGTCTGGAGATTGAAGGGATGGCCTACAACGAGACCTATCCGACGCAGGACATCCCTGTCGTTCTTAAAGTCTACAGTAACAAATTTCACTCTTTTGTCCTTGAGGAAGTTCTTAAAATCCTGGCACTCAACATCGGCATGGCATATGTGGTAGACCAAGCAAACGTTATGTACGCAAACCTGGATCACGGCGGGCTTCTTCCTCTCTTCGTCCTTTAGATCCTTCTCTCGTCCCAGGACTGTGGTGTACTGATGTCTACTACACAACCTTCTTCTTGTAGACATTGTTGGGCCTGCAAGTGCACAGGTTTGTAGAACAGTAGCAAATTTCCCTCAAGTGGATGACCTAAGGTTTATCAATCCGTAGGAGGCGTAGGATGAAGATGGTCTCTCTCAAACAACCCTGCAACCAAATAACAAAGAGTCTCTTGTGTCCCCAACACACCCAATACAATGGCAAATTGTATAGGTGCACTAGTTCGGCGAAGAGATGGTGATACAAGTTCAAAATAGATAGTAGATAAAGGTATTTGTAATCCGAAATTATAAAAACAGCAAGGTAACAAGTGGTAAAAGTGAGCGTAAACGGTATTGCAATGGTAGGAAACAAGGCCTAGGGTTCATACTTTCACTAGTGCAAGTTCTCTCAACAAGAATAACATAGATAGATCATATAACAAGCCCTCAACATGCAACAAAGAGTCACTCCAAAGCCACTAATAGCGGAGAACAAACATAGAGATTATGGTAGGGTATGAAACCACCTCAAAGTTATTCTTTTGGATCGATCTATTAAAGAGTTCGTACTAGAATAACACCTTAAGACACAAATCAACCAAAACCCTAATGTCACCTAGATACTCCATTGTCACCTCAAGTATCCGTGGGCATGATTATACGATATGCATCACACAATCTCAAATTCATCTATTCAACCAACACAACGTACTTCAAAGAGTGCCCCAAAGTTTCTATCGGAGAGTCAAGAGAACGTGTGCCAACCCCTGTGCATAGGTTCATGGGAGGAACCCGCAAGTTGGTCACCAAAACATACATCAAGTGGCACGTGATATCCCATTGTCACCACAGATAAGCACGGCAAGACATACACCAAGTGTTCTCATAAAAGACTCAATCCAATAAGATATCTTCAAAGGGGAAACTCAATTCATCACAAGAGAGTAGAGGGGGAGAAACATTATAAGATCCAACTATAATAGCAAAGCTCGGGATACATCAAGATCGTGCCATAGAGGGAACACGAGAAAGAACACGAGAGAGAGAGAGAGAGAGAGATCAAACACATAGCTACTGGTACATACCCTCAGTGTCGGGGGTGAACTACTCCCTCCTCGTCATGGATAGCACCGGGATGATGAAAATGGCCACCGGTGAAGGATCCCCACTCCGGCAGGGTGCCGGGAAGGGCTCCCGAGAGGTTTTTGGTGGCTACAGAGGCTTGCGGCGGTGGAACTCCCGATCTATCTTGATATTTGATGGTTTTAGGGTACATAGGCTTATATAGGCGAA
>NC_041385.1:598259502-598274740 GCF_002162155.2 Triticum dicoccoides
GCGCCCCCTATCTCCTGGGCTCCTTGAGTATCTTCTGACGTGAACTCCAAGTCTCCAGGATGATAATCTTCCAAAAAATCACATTGCCGAAGGTTTCATTCCGTTTGGACTCCGTTTGATATTCCTTTCCTTCGAAATACTGAAACAGGCAATAAGACAGCAATATGGGCTGGGCCTCCAGTTAATAGGTTAGTCCCAAAAGTAATGTAAAAGTGTATAATAAAGCCCATAATCATTCAAAACAGGTAATATAATAGCATGGAACAAACAAAAATTATAAATACGTTGGAGACGTATCAAGCATCCCCAAGCTTAATTCCTGCTCGTCCTCGAGTAGGTAAATGGTAAAAACAGAATTTTTGATGTGGAATGCTACCTAGCATGATTCTCAATGTAATTTCTCTTTATTGTGGCATGAATGTTCAGATCCAAATGATTCAAAATAAAAGTTCATATTGATAAAAGAAATAGTAATACTTCAAGCATACTAATCAAAGCAATCATGTCTTCTCAAAATAACATGGCTACAGAAAGTTCGTCCCTACAAAGTCATATAGTTAGGCTATGCTTCATTTTTGTCACACAAATATGTTCCCAACTTCTATACCCCCGATGACAAGCCAAGCAATTGTTTCGTACTTAAATAATCTCAAACTTTTTCAACCTTCACGCAATACATGAGCGTGAGCCGTGGATATAGCACTATGGGTGGAATAGAATATGATGATGGGGATTGTGTGGAGAAGACAAAAAGAGGAGAAAGTCTCACATTGACGAGGATAATCAACGGGCTATGGAGATGCCCATCAATTGATGTCAACGTGAGGAGTGGGGATTGCCATGCAATGGATGCACTAGATCTATAAATGAATGCTCAACAAAATAAAACTAGTGGGTGTGCATCCAACTTGCTTGCTCACGAAGACCTAGGGCATTTGAGGAAGCCCATTGCAGGAATATACAAGCCAAGTGCTATAATGAAAAATTCCCACTAGTATGAAAAAGACAACCTATGAGACTCACTATATGAAAAACATGGTGCTACTTTGAAGCACAATATATGAGACTCACTACATGAAGAACAAGGTGCTACTTTGAAGCACAAGTGTGGAAAAAGAGATAGTAACATTGTCCTTTTTATTTATTTTCTTCCCCTTTTTTTTCTTTTTTTCTCTTTTTGGCAATGCTCTAATAATGATGATCATCACACTTCTATTGATTACAACATATGAACTACAACTCGAAACTAGAACAAGATAAGACTCTATATGAATGCCTCCGGCGGTGTACCAGGATGGTGCAATGAATCAAGAGTGACATGTATGAAAAATAATGCTTGCTGGCTTTGCCACAAATACGATGTCAACTACATGATCATGCAATGGCAATATGACAAAAGTAAAGTATGTCATGATGATGATAAACGGAACGGTGGAAAGTTGCATGGCAATATACCTTGTAATGGCTATGGAAATGCCATAAATAGGTAGGTATGGTGGCTGTTTTGAGGAAGATATAATGAGGCTTATGTGTGATAGAGCGTATCGTATCACGAGGTTTGGACACACCGGCGAAGTTTGCACCAACTCTCAAGGTGAGAAAGGGCAATGCACGGTACCGAAGAGGCTAGCAATGGTGGAAAGGTAAAAGTGCGTATAATCCATGGACTCAACATTAGTCAAAAGAACTCATATACTTATTGCAAAAACTTAGAAGTCATCAAAAAATCAAGCACTACGTGCATGCTCCTAGGGGGATAGATTGGTAGGAAAAGACCATCGCTCGTCCCCGACCGCCACTCATAAGGATGCATAAGCCAGGTACACCTCATGTTTCAAATTTGTTACACAACTTTAACTATACGTGCATGCTACGGGATTTGCTAACTTAAACACAAGCATTCTTTAAATTCATAATCACCCAACTAGCATGACTTTAATATCACTACCTCCATATCTCAAAACAATTATCAAGTATCAAATTGATCATAGCATCCAATTCACTTCCTATGATAGTTTTCATTCAAATTACCATGCTGTTTAAGACTCTCAAAATAATATAAGTGAAGCATGAAAGTTCATTAATTTCTACAAAATAAAACCACCGTCGTGCTCTAAAAGATATAAGTGAAGCACTAGAGCAAACGACAAACTACTCCAACAAGATATAAGTGAAGATCAATGAGTAGCTAAATAATTGTGCAACTATGTGAAGGCTCTCTAACATTTAAGAATTTAAGATCTTGGTATCTTATTCAAACAGCAAGCAAAACAAAATAAAATGATGCTCCAAGAAAAACACATATCATGTGGCGAATAAAAATATAGCTCCAAGTAAAGTTACCGATGAACGAAGACGAAAGAGGGGATGCCATCCGGGGCATCCCCAAGCTTAGTTGCTTGGTTGTCCTTGAATATTACCTTGGGGTGCCTTGGGCATCCCCAAGCTTAGGCTCTTGCCACTCCTTATTCCATAGTCCATCAAATCTTTACCCAAAACTTGAAAACTTCAACCACACAAAACTCAAAACAAAACTCATAAGCTCCGTTAGTATAAGAAAACAAATCACAGGTACTGTAATGAACTCATTCTAAATTCATATTGGTGTTAAACCTACTGTATTCCAACTTCTCTATGGTTCATACCACTTAATACTAGCCATAGATGCATCAAAATAAGCAAACAACACATAGAAAACAGAATCTGTCAAAAACAGAACAGTCTATAGTAATCTGTATCAAACGTTTACTTCTGGAACTCAAAAAAATTATGAAATAAATTGGTGGACCTGAGGAATTTGTCTATTAATCATCTGCAAAAAGAATCAACCTAAAATAACTCTCCAGTAAAAAATGGCAGCTATTCTCATGAGCGCTAAAGTTTCTGTTTTTTACAGCAAGATCACATAAACTTCACCCAAGTCTTTCCAAAGGTTCTACTTGGCACTTTATTGAAACAAAAGCTATAAAACATGATTACTACAGTAGCATAATCATGTGGACACACAAAAACAGTAAGGATAAATATTGGGTTGTCTCCCAACAAGCGCTTTTCTTTAATGCCTTTCTAGCTAGGCATGAAGATGGCAATGATGCTCACATAAAAGATAAGAACTGAAACATAACGGGAGCATCATGAAGAATATGCACTACAAAAAAATACACTTCCGTGATGATACGTGTTTGTGACAGTAGGTCGCGTTTTTTGTCATGCATGTACATCCATGACAAATTTATGACAGAATCAAGATAGTCATACCTGTGCTGTCGTAGAAGTGTTCCATGACATTACCAAAATTATCATCACGGAAGTGTCCACTTCCATGATGATAAATCGCGCGTCACAGAAGTGCATTCGTCAAGGGTGACCGACACGTGGCATCCACCGTAACGGAATGCCGTTAAGCTATCGGGTCGGATTTGGGATCCGATAACCCATTAACACCCACGACCAATGCCAATTTTCCACGTGTAAAATTCTCATTGGCTGACGGATCCACGTGTCAGCTCCGCGTTGGCACAGGTGTCACTCATCCAACGGTCGAGATGGGCCTATGATATGTTGACATGTGGACCAGCCCAAAAGTGGGCCACAAAGTTTAAATGGGCCGGCCCAACCGAAGGCCCATAAGATTTAGCGGACCATAATGGGTCGGCCCAGCTAAAGGCCCACAAAATTTAGCGGACCATAATGGGCCGGCCTAGCTAAAGGCCCACAAGATTTTGCAGACCACAATGGGGCAGCCCAACTAAAGGCCCACAAGATTCTGCAGACCATAATGGGTCGGCCCAGCTAAAGGCCCAGCATTCTCTGTCAAATCGGCCCGTCAACGGCCTGGTCTAAACTTGTCATCAATGCGGCCCATGGTCACTTCTGGCCCGTTAACAGTCCGCTAAGTAATTGGGCCGAATTACGGCTCGGTGTATTTCCGGCCTGTTAAAGGCCCGGCTTCATTTGGGCCCATTTACAGGCCATCAAAACTTACGGCCCATAAACGACCGTGAAGGATTTGGGTCATATTCGGCCATGTCTGTCATTCGGCCTGTTAGAGGCCCACTATAGATTTGGGCCACTTTCGGCCTGTTGTCATTTTCGGCCTGTTAACGCCGGATGTAAACCATGGGCCATATGTGGCCCAACGTCATATCGGGCCCATTAACGGCCCATATAAAAATGACGACAATCTAGCCCGGACGAAGTTCCGGCCTGTTAAAGGCCCGTGTATTAGGTCGACGCATTTACGGCCCGTCCGAATTTCGGCCTGTCAAATATCCGCATCGTAAATGGGCCACCATTTCGGCCTGCTAAGTCCAGTGGGTTATTTGGCACAATCAGGGCCCAATCTCACTTTCGGTCTATTAAAGGCCCATGTTTTTTATGGGCTCGAGATATTTACACCTGTAAACGGCCTATTTTTACTGAGGGCCCAAATTATGTTTAGGCCTGTTAAAGGCCCACTATGGGCACAGGCCTACCAGAAAAATTTGAAAGCTTATGCTAATTTAAGCCCAGATATTTTTAGTGGGCTACATGCCAATTTCGGCCCGTAATCGTTTTTAGCCCAATTGGAATGGGCCCGACTAATGTTGGCATGTTGGGCTCCTACGAAGCTTTTGGCCGAATACATTACTAAGATAAACCTACACTATATAAAAAGAGCGTCGTAATTACTGCAGCCTGTGGCAGCATCATAAATGTTGTATCAAAACAAAATAAATTCCAATCATACAACAAAAGGCCTGTTGGCATAAAGTTTACAGTCCTTCCAGATAAAAGCACCATCAGATGTATAGAAGCACATATCATTTGACCTGAGTGCTAATGTTTTAGGCTGTAGAATCTGATGGAGCAGCACGATCTCCACCTTTTTTCCGCCATTGCTCTTCAACAATGAAGCGAATGTCTGATAGTCTGGTTTCAAAACCATTCATATCTTGACGACATTTCTCAACCACTATTCTTGTTTCCGAAACAACGTCCATTAGGGATTGGACTTGTGTCTGGAGCACAGATATATCACTCTGTCTAGCAGGAAGATTTTGTTCAGTAGGAGATTTGGACGAGGTTACCTTGACAACCAACCTAGAATTACGCAGGAAGGTGCTTTTTGCACTGTTAGTGGAGAGATACTGACGCACTGCAGCAAGAGGTGACAATGTACCTGTAGTAGCCTCGTCACCTTCAGGTGGTTGTGGCTGTTCAATCATTTGTTCCATAGCTTCCTGAAAGTTTGAACTTGTAGATTAGTGTACCAGATAAGTTACTAATGAGACAAAAACAAACAAAGTAGGTTAAACGTTTATACATAACTTATTTTGGTGAACTACTGTAATACATTAGCATGTATTTTAGTGCCAACTACATAATAAAATCACTTTCGGAACATATGTCCATGTAGCATGCCTACTGTATTGTCTATTTCCTCACATTCATTGACATCTAAGGATAAAGAGACATGGTTTAAAGTAGGATGAACATAGTATGACATCATTCATATCATGGGCAAACAGATATAAAACAAACAGGCTATTTTATCATTGTGTGCGCACGTGAACATAACAACTAGATTACAGATCAAGACCAAAAGAATATCCTTCATCTCTTTTAAACCATGTAAGGTGAAATGATACGTTAAGACAACTGTGTATAAAAGTGAACAGAGTAACTGACATTGGCTGCAAACCAAGTAGTTAAATGAACACATCACAGTACCAATCAGTTCAAGGCAGGAGGAGTAAGGACTTACAACAACGGCTTGAGCTGGTGTGCTCATGCCCTTCATCTTGCTGGTGTGGCAATCCTTGAAGATTTCCACTGCATTCGGCTCAGGTTCTTTTTGGTCCACATGGGCTTTCCTCTGTATTTGGAACAAGTCAATATAGATACGATAATATGGCACAAAAAGAAGAAGGAAGTAGCAGCTATTTACAAGAGCCTTGCAGTGTGCAATATAGCTACAAGATCCTGTTGTCTGTTGGAATTTCACTTTAGAACAATTGGTTTTGTTCTTAAAACAGTTAGCCTAGAAAAAGATACACTTGTAAGGCACATACATAAATACAAGTTCAACATGTGGTCTGATCAAATACAGATAGCCTACCTGATACTTTGGATCAGATCAGTGTTTAACGAGGGCTGTCCAGTCTTCATCTATAATATATTCCACTGGAGATGTTTGGGCGATTTCATTGTTAGCCTTGCCTTCAAAGTGAGATTTTCTAAGGTGGTACCGATACTATCGCAGAGCAGACTGAAAAACATGAGTGCATGCTTGTTTAGTTGCATCATCTTTCAGATCCAACTTGAACCTCATCTGTTGAAAAAAGAACGTGAGTCTTATTAGGAGGAAGCTAGAAAGTATGGGACAGATCAAGACAATATTACTAATTGCGATGAATAACATTACTGACGGATAAATGGTCAAGGAAGGTGTTAAACTGGGTATTGTCTTTCTCATTCCTGTACTGGATCCACGTTGGGAGGATACGCGCATGACACCTAACGGCAACGACTGCCTCTGATACTAACTTGGCTGACTCTTTAGCATCACGTGGCCTTTTTAAACCTGCCTCAAAATGGATCTCCATTCTTCTTCCTTTAGATTTTGTTAATCTGTCAAGCATTATCCCTGATGTATGTTTCCGCTTGCGCCGTGGTGCTAGTTCAACAACGAATATGGAAAGTGTTAGTGTACATCAAACTGTGAGAGTACATATAAAGGAGCATGCAACTGCAACTTGACTCGGTCAGGTACCGTCTTGGTGTTGATGCTCATGAGGTTCGTCTGATCTTGCCAAGTCCTGTTGTGTCAGCAGTGCTTCAGAAGTAGTGTTAGGTGTGAAGGCAGCTTGGGAACTGGCCAGTTCCGGAGCAAACGAACGAGTAACTGGTTAGATGATGGTACAGTTAAAGCGGATGCTGCAGCTGGTGGAGCAGGTGATACTGTGTTTGTAGATTTAGCCGGTGGACTTGGACCTTCTACTGCACTATAAGTACCAGCAGAATCTCGACGACAGAACCTTTTCCGTTTCACCCGACGAGTAACAGCACTCCCTACTATATTATTTTCCTTGCTCTTTTTTGACTTTGCCATGTCAAGCTGTACCCACAACACAAAAGAATAAAATCACTCATCAGAACTCATTGATGCATGATACAGACAAGCAATACTTTGATGTAAGACAACCGTATGAGGATGGAATATGTAAGAAAAACAGGATGACATGACATATTCACAGCTACGATGTGCAAACTAAGCAGAAGGATTTTCAAGAAAATAGAAGTAATGCAAGCTAGACACCATATGAAAGATGCAACCAATATTACTCTGCCAAGTTAAAAGTATCTTGTCATAAGTGGCAATTCGAAAAATTAGAAGCAGTACAACATAGAAATCAATGCAAGATGCAACCACTATCAAACTGCCATGTTAAAAGCTTCCAATCATGAGTTACTGATGTGGGATACACAACAACAGTACTTTGATGTAAGAACATGGTATGATAGATAGATGCAGTGTATTCTAGACACAGAAAGCCATGTCATATGCACATGTATAACGTATAAACTCAGCAGGTGCAATTTAATCAAAATAGAAGAAATACAGGCTAGACAACATATGCAATATGAAACCAATTATCACACTGTCAACTTAGAGCAAGCACCTGCGATGGTGGAGTGCGGGAGATGAACTCATCATGTAGACTTGGGACTTCAACTTCATTAGCAGTACTAGTGGCAAATCTAGAGAGTCTCTATTTGCGTCGGTGCGGAGTACCACCAACATCCCCTAACTTACTCTTTTCCTTCCTATTTTCTGATATTGCCTTATGAAGTCAAAACCACAAGAAGATGAATAAAATTAGTTCTGCATAACTAGTTGATGCATGATACAGATGAACACTACTTTGATGTAAGGCAAGCGCAGGATAGGAGGATGGAATATATACAAAAAAAAACATCGTTTCATATTCACACGTACGATAGGAGGATGGAATATGTATGAAAAAACAGTAAGCAGAAGGCATTTCAACAAAATTAGAAGAAATGGAAGCTAGGCACCATATGAACATGCAACCAATATCACTCTATCAGGTAAAAAGTGTCTCTTCGTAAGTGCCATTTCAAGAAATTAGAAGCAGTACAAGCTAGAAGACAATGCAAGATGCAACCTACATCATAGTCACAAGTTAAATGTGTCTTATGGGTAAGTGATCGTTGCAGGTATAAGTTGTAAGCTACGCAGATGCAATTCTACATAATCAGAAGCAATACAAACTAGACATCATACGGAAAACGCAACCACGTATAACAGTTCCAAGTAAGAGCAAGCACCTGTGATGGTGGAGTAGGGGAGATGTGCTCATCATGTACACGTATGCTCTAGAAACAGGAACCCGTGTCATATTCACAGGCATTATGTGTAAAGTAAGCAGATGCAATTCAAGTTAGAAGCAATACAAGCTAGATATCATACGCATCATGCAACCACATATAATAGTGTCAAGTTAGAGCAAGCACCTGTGATGGTGGAGTAGGGGAGATGTGCTCATCATCTACACACCTACGTTGACTGTCCAGCCTTGTGTTGTCTTGCGAATCTTGTTGGGAGGATGGCGGAGTAGAATCTTTAGAGACCCCCTGTTTGAGTTGCTCCGAAGGACCACCATCATCCACTCCCAGACTAATTTCCTTCAGCTGTAATGATTTTGCATTGCGTAGTCAAACCGATAAGAAAAAGGAATAAAATTCGCTCTTCATAACTCATTCATGCATGATACTGACGAACACTACTCGGATGAAAGGCAAACACATGATGCGAGGATGGAATATGTACGAAAAAATGGACGGCTTGACATATTCACACCTATGATGTGGTAACTAAGCAGAAGGCACTTCAATAAATTAGAAACACTGCAATACACCATATGGAAGGTGCAATCAATATCACTCTGCCAAGTTAAAGGTGGTGTTCATCAAACTAGAAGCAATACATGCTAGAAATCATATTCAAGACGCAAACCAATATCACACTGCCAACTTAAAGGTGTCCCATCATAAGTGACTGATGCAGGATACGCAAGAAGAGTAGTTTCATGTAAGAACATGGTGTGATAGACAGATATAGTATGTACCAAAAACAGGAAAGCGTGTCATATTCACATGTATCATGTGTAAGCTAAGAAGATGCAGTTTACACTAATTAGGAGCAATACGAGCTAGACACCATATGCAACATGCAACCAGATATCACACTGCCAAGTTAGAGCAAGCACCTTGGATGGTGGAGTAGGGGAGCGGAGACTTGGACCATGTAATGCACTATCAGTACAAGGAGAACCGGTACAGATGCCCCGTTTACGTTGCTGCAGAGGACCACCATCATCGCCTTCCTTACTCTTTTCCTTCCTCTTTCTTGATTTTGCCTTGTCAAGTCAAACCCACAAGAAAAAGGAATAAAACTTGCTCTTCAGAACTTATTGATGCATGATACTAACGAACACTACTTTCATGTAAGGCAGATGCATGATAGGAGGATGGAATATGTATGAAAAATAGGACGTCGTGACATATTGACATGTATGATGTATAAAGTGTAAACTAAGCACAAGGTGCTTGAACTTGTTAGAATCGATGCAAGCTAGAAACCATATGAAAGATGAAACCAATATCACTCTGCCAAATTAAAAGGGTGCCCTAAAAATGTATTTGACCAAATTAGAAGCAATACATGGCAACAAGCTAGAAATAATATGCAATATGCAACGAATAAAGGTGACTCATCGTAAGTGATTGATGCAGGATATAGAAGAGAGGTAGTTTCATGTAAGAACAAGGTTAACACATAGATGTAGTGTGTACCAAAAATAGGAAGGCATGTCATATTCACAGGTATAGTGTGTAAACTAAGCAGATGCAATTTACCCTAATTAGAAGCATTACAATCTAGACACCGTATGCAACATGCAACCACATATCACACTGCGAAGTTGGAGCAAGCACCTGTGATGGTGGTGTAGGGGAAGTGTTGTCTTCAGGTACAGAGCAATGTTCAATATCTTCATTTAGGCTTGATGTTTCTTGAGAATCATGTGGAGAGGATGAAATTGCATTCTTTATAAGAGTATTGCGTCTCATATTAACCCATGCGCGTGACTGTCTCATCATAAGCGATAGACGCAGGATACACAAGAACAGTAGTTTGATGTAAGAACATGGTGTGATAGGCAGATGTAGTATGTACCAAAAACAGGAAGGCGTGTCATATTCACATGTATAATGTGTAAGCTAAGGAGATGCAATTTAACAAATTAGGAGCATTGATGAGGGATACACAAGAAAAGTAGTTTGATGTAAGAACATGGTTAATAGAAAGACATAGTATGTACCAAAAACAGGAAGGCATGTCATATTCACAGGTATAATGTGTTAACTAAGCAGATGCAATTTACCGTAATTAGAAGCATTACAAGGTAGACACCATATGCAACATGCAACCACATATCACACTGTCAAGTAAGAGCAAGCACCTGCGATGGTGGTGTGGGGGAATTGCGGTGATCAACTAGAGAGCTACGTTGACTATCTTCATTTAGCCTAGTTGTTTCTTGAGAATCATGCGGGGAGGATGACACTGCACTCTTTAAACGAGTAGGGCATCTCACAGTAACCCACCCGGGTGACTGTCTCATCATAAGTGATTGACGAGGGATACAAAAGAGCATTAGTTTGATGTACGAACATGGTTAATAGACATATGTAGTATGTATGAAAAATAGGAAGGCATGTCATTATCAAAGGTATAATGTGTAAAGTAAGCAGATGCAATTTAACCAAATTGGAAGCAATACAAGCTAGACACCATATGCAACATGCAACCACATTTGACAGCGCGAAGTTAAAGCAAGCACCTGGGATGGTTGTATGTGGCAATTGAGAGCATCAATTGCAGAGCTACGTTTACTGTCTCCAACTGCTGACACTGTACCCATTAGAGCGCTGAAATGCTTAGTGCTTATCTTCGCATTACATTGGAGCGACTTCTGTCTTTTCTTTTCTGCATTCATCAACACTACGTCAGAGTCTGAAATACCCATGCATAAAAAAACAATAGTGTGAGTATGGGTGAAGTGTGTGCACAATTAGTAAAGTGTAAAGGTAGAAGATAGTAGGTCGGTGAGAAATAAATGACGGGAGACATATGATAGCTCTACAACATGCATGGCACACTCAATTACTACAGGATTCTATGAAAATAATTGTCGACTGAAAGCAAATAGGTCAGTCTATTTTTTCTGCACCGTCCGATGTACAAAGAACAGGCAGATCGCCTTCATCTACCTCCAGCTAGTCAGTGTTGACGATCTTCCTCGAAACGCCAGCGACCACCGGCCCAGTATTCCTCCCTGCCTGCACCCTCCCCTCGACCTCACCGCACCACCGTGCTTGGCACCGCCCCCCTGTCCATCCATTCAAGCCCCGCCGACCTCCAGATCGGGCGCAAGCAGCTCCTGCGCCCCACACCCCTATGATAGACACCGATGCGCCGCTTCCCCGGGGAACAGGAGGACTAGGTGCTCCGCGCGCCTAAGCGGGTGCTGCTTCTTTTAATTGCGGTTCGACTGACCCTGAATTGAAATCCAGGCGGGGCTACTGACCTCTAGCAAAGGTGAAATAGTAAAAGGGAGGAAACCTTGTGCATTTAGTATCACGAAGAAGATGCAGTAAGAAGCGCTCAACTAGTTTCTTTCGTGGGATGAATACGGTGTGAGCGGAGATGTAAGATTTGCACGAATAAGGGAAGAGGAGTACCTCTTTCTGCTGGCAGTGTTGTGTCCTCCTTCTATTTTTCCGACGATCTTGTTGTTCGCCGGAAACCAGAAGTTGTGGAGGACGGTGCAGCCTTGGACGAACCCATGGCCAAGTTGTTGAGTGTGGTGCGGTGGCCGTCTGTCGGCGGCGGGGAAGCAGATCCGAGGCGGCGAATGACGGCGTAGCGGGAACAGCTCCGGTGCGGTGGACGGTTGCGATAGTGGAGCCGCAACAGTGAGGCGCAGGACGGCATGGTCGGAGTGGTTCTGGTACGGCGCACGTCGGCGTCGGTGTCATGGAGGCAGCTCTGCCTCGGCTTCAGCTGCTACGTCCTTGAGGGTGTTGCGGTTGAGGTTGCGTGGGACGATGACGTCGGGGTACCGGCTCCGGTGTGATGGAGGAGGGCAGCGGTGGATTGGCCGCCATGGGGTGGAGGACGGAGGAGGCTGGGGTTTCGCGGCTGGTGGAGAGGGCATTTTCGAGCCCACGAAGTATGAATGGGGAAAATGAGGGAGGCGGGGAACTAAGGGGGAACAATGTTTCGGTTTGAGACGCGCTTGTTTGAAATTTGGGGAAAGTTACAAACTTTGCCCCCATCTAAAATTTTGGACATATTGCGGGTTGGGGGTAGGACAGTCATGTCAGGTGTCCCAAATGTGGGCGGGATAGATTTCGGCCGAGCGCATGGGTGTTTAGGCGCCCATGGCATATGAATGCTTCTCGGAGGCGGTTGAGACTGGCATTTTGGTGAAATTACAAACCTACCCCGGTTTAGACCTTTGGCCATCGGGCCGATAGGCTACACAGGCCAGAGTCAGGACAGTAATTTCCTACCACCAAAACATTAGTCTCGCGTGGTTTCAGGTGACCAGAGGCCTATTTGGCACTTCGTTCAATATTTGGGAGTAGAAGCATTAACGTTTTTGGGTCTCTTGAATTGAACTTTCAGGATTTGTCAAACTTCACAAATCTTTACTCTTGAAAATCCTAAAGCTACAATTATTTTGGAATGGAGGGGGTACATTTTAATATGCATTATACACGAGTATATATTAAAAAATATGCAACTTACCTTAGTTCATGCATGGTTCCAGGTATAATCTCCTTGGTTGAAAAAAAAGAGTTAGATATGCGTATGAATATATATAACATGTTCAAACTCACAACAAAGATTGATACCCCCTTTTACATTTGATTTACAAATGCCATTATCTCGGGTTCAAATAGATGAATGCACTTCCTATGAATTCGAATATTTGAAACCCCCTTTATGTTGAATTCGACATTTATTTTATTTCGTAGCTAGCAATTTGGAATGTATCCATGCAAGTGACAAATGTATGAAGTGCTTCACACTAACAACATGGAGTGCACTAATTAATGTTTATATATGAATTGCAAAAGCATCCATTGCCTGTATTTCAAACCGCCCTCACTCTATGGATCGATAATATCAAATAAACACATGCACATGCTAGAATGCAATAGAGTATGGGTGTTTGATAGACCGATTTTCGTCTATACGCAAATTTGCAAAATTCATGATCTCATCCAAATATAATAATGCCATTTATATTTTAATTTAATGCGTAGAACCGCCTTTTACACGTAGATGCACTATGCCTCGCCCCGATCTCACAAACGCGTTATATATCTCTCTATCTAATGCATAAGTGCACACACTTTATATGCATCGGCATTTCTCTTTCACACATGCTCACAATCTCTCTCAGGGTGTCGGGGTGTCTCACGCACATGCTCTCTCTGTTTCTCTCTCTCTCTCTCTCTCTCTCTCTCTCTCTCTCTCTCTCTCTGACTAGTATGTACCACTCTTTTCACTAATCTCAGTTGGAAAACACTATTTCTCTCACATGCATATATACACATGCACTGTCTCTACTAGCCCTCTATACGCACATATATGTGCCTATGTGTCTCCCACACGCACATTATCTTTAGGCCTCTCTCGCACACATTGCCCCCCCGACACACCTCTCTAATAGTAGTTGGCAGATATGATTTCATCATATCATTCGGTAGGATATCCCTGGTTGTTAGGCTAGATGGTAATACGAGGCAAAGTTTTTCCCTAGTTCGGATCGGACCCTTGCAGTTGAAGAAAGAGCCTACTCCTGGTACTGTATATTAGTGATAGGGGTGTGTACAAAGTACACGTGAATACCAGGCATTGTGCGTGTGTGTATACTATCGACGAACTAGCCCCCAAGCTTGTATAACATACTAAGGGCCTAGGGTTACAAATCATATATAGTCGGCTTATCACCAGTGGGGATAGAGTCCTCTGTGACTCTGGTAGCTTCGTGTTGTACGCCGAGTCCTCCACATGGGTCTCCGTATAACACGTCTCGGTCCAACCTATATGTGGTGCAGGATGGAACAGACCCATGAGTCTTCATGTTGACCCACCACAACTAGAAATGATGTGCCCACCACACCACACACGCAATCGGCCACTAAGAAAATAAGCATATACAATAGTACAACGGTATCTAGCTCACGATACGTCTCCATATTTTGTTGATGACACTGACGGACTTTGCATTTGATGCGTGCTCCGTATTTTGTTGACGACACTTACGGTCATTGTATTTGAAGCGAAAGCACGATATGGTCACTGGACTTCAGAATAAGCTCATCACGGTCACCACATACATTTTGTCGTGCTAACCAACATGTGGTTGGATGGTTAGAGGACAGTGGTTTCTCGAGCCCACCAAGGTTAAAGTCCCGGTGCTCGCATTTATCTTGTGTTAATTTCAGTATTTTCTGGTGATGTACGTTCAGTGGGAGGAGACGTTCCACTCGACTACGAGGCACCTATGGTGACTTCGTAAAATCTCAAGATCATATATGATGGCCCACTCTCTCAAAGGTGCTCATAGGGGTAGGGTTCGCGTGTGTGCGCTTATAGCGGTGAGTGCTTGCGCGTATATATGAGCCCTTGCGTCTGCACCGTGTTAAACAAATACATGTCATGACTATACTGTCACTGGCTCACCCGTACAACTCCCTATTTTGTTGATGACACAATCAATTGACCAGTCAAATGGCACAACTAGTGTTGCACCATTGGGGCGCGTAACCATGGGGCCCACCTGTCAGCCCGTATATGAAAGAAAGAAATGGTAGTTTGAGTCTGTACTGTGTTAATAAAATAGGAGTACATTTTAGGGTGATCATACGGTCATTGGCTCACCATACAGCTCCGTAATTTGTTGATAACATGATCAATTGACCAGTCAAACGGTCCACATTCAGCAGCACACATTACCATAGGGCCCACCCGTCAGCACGTATATGAAGGACAGAAATGGTAATAAACTAGTGATCGGTGGGTATTCAAAGTCGTGAGACCTCTGGTTGGCAGTCACCGGCAGTTGGGGGGCGTTCATTGGGCGGTGGGGTG